>NC_069730.1:19700152-19941052 GCF_027358585.1 Pangasianodon hypophthalmus | reverse complement strand
TATATCCTATATATACGCTGCTCTATATTCTATGTAACGCTTTATATCCTATATATACGCTGCTCTATATTCTATGTAACGCTTTATATCCTATATATACGCTGCTCTATATTCTATGTAACGCTTTATATCCTATATATACGCTGCTCTATATTCTATGTAACGCTTTATATCCTATATATACGCTGCTCTATATTCTATGTAACGCTTTATATCCTATATATACGCTGCTCTATATTCTATGTAACGCTTTATATCCTATATATACGCTGCTCTATATTCTATGTAACGCTTTATATCCTATATATACGCTGCTCTATATTCTATGTAACGCTTTATATCCTATATATACGCTGCTCTATATTCTATGTAACGCTTTATATCCTATATATACGCTGCTCTATATTCTATATAACGCTTTATATCCTATATATACGCTGCTCTATATTCTATGTAACGCTTTATATCCTATATATACGCTGCTCTATATTCTATGTAACGCTTTATATCCTATATATACGCTGCTCTATATTCTATGTAACGCTTTATATCCTATATATACGCTGCTCTATATTCTATGTAACGCTTTATATCCTATATATACGCTGCTCTATATTCTATGTAACGCTTTATATCCTATATATACGCTGCTCTATATTCTATGTAACGCTTTATATCCTATATATACGCTGCTCTATATTCTATATAACGCTTTATATCCTATATATACGCTGCTCTATATCCTATATATACGCTGCTCTATATTCTATATAACGCTTTATATCCTATATATACGCTGCTCTATATTCTATATAACGCTTTATATCCTATATATACGCTGCTCTATATTCTATGTAACGCTTTATATTCTATATATACGCTGCTCTATATTCTATGTAACGCTTTATATTCTATATATACGCTGCTCTATATTCTATGTAACGCTTTATATCCTATATATACGCTGCTCTATATTCTATGTAACGCTTTATATTCTATATATACGCTGCTCTATATTCTATATAACGCTTTATATCCTATACATACGCTGCTCTATATTCTATGTAACGCTTTATATCCTATATATACGCTGCTCTATATTCTATATAACGCTTTATATCCTATATATACGCTGCTCTATATTCTATATAAGGCTTTATATCCTATATATACGCTGCTCTATATTCTATATAACACTTTATATCCTATACATACACTGCTCTATATTCTGTATATACGCTGCTCTATATTTTGTATAAAACGCTTTATATTCTAAACATACACTGCTCTATATTCTATATAACTCTTTATATTCTTATATTCTATTAATAAATGATACTTATGATGTAATAAATGTAGAATTGTAATATGCAGCTAAATTCCTTATCCCAGCTACTTGTTGTGAATTGTATAAAACACCACCACAAAAAAACAAACAATAAAAAAAAGTAAACGTCCTCAATACCAGAAATGATTCTATAGTCCTAAAAAAAACAACATAAAATTGTAGGAATTCACACTGTAAAAAATGGACATTTAGAGTGGTGAGACTTTGACTTTTTATTTATATGCGTTTAATATATTTTTTGTCCTAAACTAGTAGAAAACAAAATCTTACTTGTATTTAAAATCCTGTACAACCAACGTCTATGTCTGTGTAAATATATTAATTTATGTAGCTAAATCAAATATTTTAAATATTAAAAATATTTAGAAAGAAAAATTAAATACTGTTTAATTTCAAAACTTTAAGCAATTATGTTATTTAGATTTAATATATTCTTTTTTTTTTCTTTCAGTACACTTCAATTAAACACAGTTAAAGTCAGGCTTTAATGCTATTTTGTACAATGAAATTTTTTTTTTTAAATAATTTTTTTAATATTAGCGCAGTGAAAGTGTACTAATGATAACTGTGACTGTAAGTGCACTAAAGTGTGCTGTAGCATAATCATGTTTAGTTTACTTTTTTCCACTAGTTTAAGTTTTTAGTCTACTTTACTCTACGCTACGTTTGAAGGAAAAAGATTTTTGAGACAAACAAATGCTTGAAATTAAACTCGAGTGTGATGTAATATTCAGAATATAAATCTCTCTATATTCATTATATTTTCACTAACATATTATTATTTTTCACAGTCACCCCTGCTATGGGCCGTTACTAAATATTATGGAGGAGAATGTGCATTTGCGTCCAGCTGCTTTCAGCTCCCGGTTGTTCCAGTCAGATTCTGATTGTGATTGGAGAACAGACCTGAAGTGCAAATGCAGCGGCGTGGAGAGATGTCATTAATCAGAGCTCTTTTAGAGCTTTTTGAGTAGGAGGTAATTATCACTGTCAGGGGAGTCGCCTGTGTGGAGGATTTCTCACCGCCTGAAAAAGAAAATCAGCCTATAGGTTAAATACCTGCTCTGTAAACCGAGTGTGTGACGGGGTGAGGGGGTGTGTTGTTCGCTTGTAAAAAAATCTAATCTTACAGACAGAAACTCTTCCTGTTTTAAATCGGTGCATTAAAAATTACTTTGTTAATGAGATGTGTTTTATTCCCCTTATACCACAGCAATTTCCCAACAATTACAGTTTACTGTTTTTTTTTTTTTTAAATTACATATTGTACATTTTATCCATTTATGGTTAAATTTAATGCAACCTGAGATGTGTTTTATTCCTCTTATACCACAGCAATTTCCCAACAATTACAGTTTATTGTTTATTAAAGAATGACGCATTGTACGTTTTATCCACTGTTCTCACTTACATTATAGCAGCTATGAACAATCGTTCTCTCACTGGACTCTCTTTTCTCTCTCTCTTTTGAAGATAACAAGACGAAAAATACGTAGCTTGTCTTTTTTTGTTTGTGTGTTTGTTTGTTTGTTTTTTTTGCTACAGAGAAACCGCAAAAAGCGTAAACTCCTCTGTCTTGAAGATGTCGGAAAGCTTAAAGTTACAGCTTTACCTCTGAATGTTACAAGGCACTGACACTGGAGACTCCTTCCCTGTGAATGAGCTGTTACTATAGAAATGATAATTATAATAATAATAATCATAGATGATAATTACATCACTCATCTCCTCATGTAAAAATAATCTGGTCCAAATAAGGCTTTAGACAGTTTTCATTCCTGCTCAGATTTCTTCGTAAATGTTGGTTACTCAGTGTTAGAGTGCCACTCTTAAGGACAGAGAATCTTTATTCCAATGTATTTATAGTATTTTATTTACTTTAATTCCTTCTCCAAATGCCTTCAAGAAGAAATACTAAATAAATGATGAATAAAGATGAAAGATGACCTCCTATGAATGATGGCTGTCAGAAACATTTTTATTAAGAGTCTGCTCCTGTGCTCTCATTTTTATCATTTTAAACTCCACAAGTAATCGAGGTCTTCAGTTTCCTGAAAGCACTTCTGCATGTTCCCATTGCTTCGAGTGCAGTTACTCTCTCTGTAAAGCTGCTTTATAACTATATTACATCTTTTAAAATGCAGTGATTCATGCTTTTCTCACGTTGAGTGACAAGCAGAAGGCTTTTAAGAGCTCTGTGATAGCCTTTATGTCTGGCCTTTTCTCTTTACAGGCCTCTTTAGTTCATTGTGATGGTAAAAGCGGTCCACTTAGTGAACATAAAAACGCACAAGAGACAAATCTTAGTCATCGAGTCTCAATACACGGGTTCAGACCCACTTAAGATGTAAAAACACACAATATAAGAAACCAATGTTAACCCAGTTGTATAGTATATAATCGAAAAGGATGGATGGAATTCTTTTTGGAGGAATTAATTTGAGAGTTCAGGCTGTGCAAGTGAAAACTGTCACTGATGGTTTTTCTGTGTTTGGGTTTGGCAGGCTTTCAATAATTTGCATAACGGGCTGCACTCAAGACCACCACTGTCGAGACCAAGACCCGGACTAGCTGAGACTGAGTCAAGACTGAGTCTTAAGGCGGTCGAGACCAAGTCAAGATCAAGTCCAAATGAAAGCGAGACAGAGTCAAGACCAACAACGAAAACCAGTAGACTTTGTGTTTTGGGAGCCCTTGGACTTTAACCATTATTAAGGCCCTATACATACACATGGATTTACAACTGCACCAACCAGAAAGAAGCAGGTTGCTATAACACAAAACAGTACCTAGCAGATACTATAACAAAAAAACAGCAAATATTCTCTGAACAGAGAGAGACAGAGAGAGACAAAGACAACCCTTATGAACAGAAGCGAAAGAACAGAACCTGAATAACAGATTAGAAACAGAGAGATACTAGTGTTGTAGAGTGTTGTAGAAGGTGCTTTGAAGGTGTTATGGAGCTACTGTTCTAATGACATATTCTACTTATTTCCAGCTGAAAAATTCAGCTAATCAGTTGGCAGTAGTTGGTTGAAGTGGCTTCTGTTTCATTGCTCCAATGCAACAAGATCCTACTGAAATCAGGCAGTTGGTAATGTCAAAACTTTCACACTTTCCTTGTGTGCCACACTTTAGAGATCTTTAGAGATTTAGGGTGTAGTCGGGTCTCCTTTTGATGTCACATTCAAATCATGTAGTCTTATAATAGTGTGGCGTGCCGTTCATGCGCTATTGACCGGAAATATCCAAATGTCTGAAAATTAAACTAACTTGACCGCAGTGAAAGAGGCACGATGCCATGAGCTTCATTAGCATCAATTAGCATCAAACCTCTATGCAGCTCACACGCACAGCTCAAACAACACACTCACTCTAATCTGGACTGTAACAGAAAGGTTAACGTACCTTTTAGAAGTTATGCTGTCAGGATTTATTTGCAGCAAAGTCTTTGAAAAATTCAACCTCACTAAAATCCAGGTGAAATGCACAATCTGAAGAGTTTCCCCTTTTCTGCGTGTTTTACAATCATATCTTCTGTTGTCCAACATTATAACATTTAGCTAGTTAATCTTAAAAGTCCGCATCACTGCACTGCACCTGTGTTCCCTCCCATTTTCAAAACTCAAACCAATAAACACAAACCAAGTAGGATTGATGTTCAACTAAGCAAATCATATGTAAATATTTATTCATAGTTTTTGATTAATTTGGAGAACTCTCTACACCCGGAGCCCTGCTCTACAGCCCAGGTTAGCTAGTACATGGCCATGCCGAAAGGAATTAGTTCTTGTCAAACTTCGTGCATGCAAAAAGAAAAGACAACACAAGCATTATTTTTACAAACTCTTGGCTGAGACCAAGAACTTATTTAGCGAGAGCAATACCCGAGACTGAGACCAGTCTGAGTAAAAATGCCAGTAAGTCTGAGACAAATCCAAGTCAATACAAAAAAAGTCTCAAGACCAAAGAGTCCAAGACCAGACTCAAGTCCTATTTGCATATTCATGAATTTATTGATGGGGGTAAAAATGGAAGTTATGGCATCAAAATAAAAATAATATTTGAAAAAATATTGAAGTTGTTGAACACAGAAACAGGAACCACTGATTAGTGATCGGTGTATCAGTACACATTTGTGGGTTTAGAACAAAAGATTAGGTTAGGAACCCTTAATGGTACTTTGGTTGTCTCTTTGAGGGAACATTAAAGGTTCAAGAACCCTATAACATAAAGTATAGAAGTTTACTGTGTGTAAATTTCTGCCTCAAATACAGTGAATAGCTGGCTTGCATTTTGCGTGATAGTACGAAAAACTGATGGTAGCTTCCGCATCCGAATAAACAAAACAATGTTGTCAATGCCAAAAGCCTTTGCTTTGAATAAATTGTTTGTTGTCCATATATGCAGTATAGTACAGTATAGTATAGTACAGTATACTATATATACAGTATAGTACAGTATAGTATATATACAGGATAGTACAGTATAGTATAGGGTATAGTATACTGTGTATATATATATTTATAGCATATATACAGTATAGTACAGTATAGTATAGTACAGTATACTATATATACAGTATAGTACAGTATAGTATAGTACAGTATACTATATATACAGTATAGTACAGTATACTATATATACAGTATAGTACAGTATAGTATAGGGTATAGTATACTGTGTATATATATATTTATAGCATATATACAGTATAGTATTGTATAGTACAGTATACTATATATACAGTATAGTACAGTATAGTATAGGGTATAGTATACTGTGTATATATATATTTATAGTATATATACAGTATAGTACAGTATAGTACAGTATAGTATAGGATATAGTACACTGTATATATTTTCTCCATTTTCATGTCAAACCATTGTCTTCTCACCTCACTTAATTCACATCTAATTCACCTTTTCTGTAATTCAGTCCAGATTTTGGCCTTTTTCAGGTGCTGTTACGCTGTTCAATAATATACACTTTTATTGCCATGACATGAGTCAAAAAACTTTCACTTCTACCTCTGAGAAAGTCTTTTTTTTTTTTGTTTACTCTCCATTTTATGGCTGTGAGCTTTGCCTTTTATGGGGCTTTGTGGGCGTTACCAAATGTAAATCAGCAGTGCCGTGAACGCACCTGGTTAATTACAGGTGATTGGTGTTCATCAACACACTGCAAGCATGCGAGTACAAAGAAAATGAGTGTTTCTGAAACTTTTGTAAATCCAGCAGAAGCTTTTAATTTGGTTTGGTTTATGTAAACACTTACACACAACTTTACTAAAAGAATAATAAATGATGCCCATTGAAGAGAAAGGCAGTCAGGGGGACATATGTACATTTTTTCAGCTAGAATACTCCTTTAAACATTTGTTTAAGATGGATCATGAAGTGTGTGTGTGTGTGTTGGTGTGTGTGTGCTGTTTTGGGAAATAGTCCAGTTCTCCCAGTTGCCAGCTCTCCAGTTCAGTCATAATTGATGATTAAACATCCCGGCACGTTTCGAGGCAGCGGAGCGGCACTTTCAGCGTCCTCTCGCCTCCTCATCCGTGGAGAAAAGTGTTTGTTTCATCGCTTCAGCAGAGCACAAAGGCTGTGGGAACGATCCAAGCGGGAGAGAGAACAAATTGAGAGGTAGAAAGAAAGAAAGAGAGACAGAGGTTACCGTAGTGAAGAGTACTTACGACACTTTTGGAGAGTTTTTAAAGTAGCATCTCCTCTTGTCTCACACACACACACACACACACACACACACACACACACACTTCCCATCTGTTCTCCCCAAAACTTACAATCTACCTCAGTGTGTTTATGAGCTGTTCTTGAACTGAAGGTTCATTTCATGTTCATTTTATATAAAATTAGTGTCTTAACGTATGCATCATAACATGAGTGTGCTTTGTAAAAAAAAAAATCAATTTTATACGACAATAATATGGATGTCACGTGCTTTGATATTTTAACAGAAAAGTTTTCTTTTTCATTCCTGATCATATACAAAATTGTTAATATTTTAATAACTGATTTTTAGTTTTTATCAGAAATGTTTTTTTTATTAAAATAGTTACAATTCCTTATAAGCTCAGGAATAAAAATAAAAAGTTTCTGGGTTTATTCTTACTTTTTTTTTATCAGAATTTTTATTTTTTATCAAGAGGTTAACCATATTAATTACTGATATTTTTATCAGAAATATTTTTTTTTCTTCCTGAATTATTTAATCAGATTTTTTATTGCTTTTTTTTATCAGGAAGGTTAATTATTTGAATTATTGATATATTTAAAATTTTAAGGCTCTAAGTTTATTCTTTTTGTTTGTAACATGACAAAAATCTGACAAAAACCTTCTATATGATTATCGATTGACAGAGATGGCATAAGACAAGAGAGGGAGATGGGAAAGTAGACACAAGAATTAATTCTGTTTGTTCCTTTCAAGAGATGATTCGAGGTATTCGATTTTGAACCCTTACACTTAAAACTCATCTTCCATAGTGACAGGACCTGAGCTCCTGAGAGAATGTGTGATTTCATCCAGGCGGAAAGGGTTAACTGTTATTTACCGTAAACATGATGTGAATATTTACGCTCAGTAATTAGTCTAATAGAAGTCAAGAAGGCAGAGGATGCCTCAGAGCGAAGCGGCTCATCGTTATGCATCCGGAACGCTTCCTAGATGAAGACGTGATCAGTGTTTCATCACGCTGTTAAGCACTTCCTCTCCACTGGAGCATAAAAACTTCAGCCGCTGTGATTCTGTGCACTGTATTAACCCCGGCATTTTCCCTTCAGCTCATCCGGCCGGGTCGAGTCGAGACCTCGTTCAACGCAACGTGAAAACAAATGAGAACCGAATGACCTGATTCATCCTTCAACACACACACACTCGGGGACAAAACGTTGTCGATAGGAGGCAAGACGTTCTGTTCAGTGGCCATGTTTGAGTTTTAACGTCTAGAGATAGAAATTAAAGGCCACGTGTTGGTGAAAAGAGGCAACATTCACACTGACGCTACATTCAAGTGACCTAGAACTGACACTTCTCAGTATAGCTACACTCATGTTTAGATATTAACTAGCATTCGATGCTAAGTGTATTTATGGTCTAACTTCAGTTATATGAAATCTTTTCTTAGTAATTTATCAGCACATCTGAGGAACATATTGATATTCCTCATACCTCTATCTCATTTTTAGCATCACTCAGCCTTCACATTCTAGATAAAAGATTTTCCAGCTACAGACTAGCTAGCTAAGACATTGGTATCAATCACTAGCTAGCTTATGTTTGGAGTCCACATTTCCCTGTTGCCTAGCAACAGTATTATCCTCACTTAATCCACATACACAATGATACACCGTGAGCTTATTGTGTATTTGCTTTCCCATGTTGAAATAGAAACAATTGCAATGTCTTATTTATTAAAGAATGACAAAGTTTTTATCCATTTACAGTTATATTTTCTCACTTACGTTATAGCAGCTATAAACAGATATTATAAACAAGACAAAAAAAAAACGCAGCTTGTCACAGCATGTTATCGAGAAACCACAAAGCGTAAAACTCCTCTGTCCTGAAGATGTCGGAAAACTTAAAGTTACAGCTTTACCTCTGACTGTTACAAGGCGCTGACACTGGAGACTCCTTCCACAAACGTTAAATAAACAAGGCGCTGTTAGTGTTTAGCTGTCACTAAATGATAACGTATTATAATGTATATGACGAATCTTCATTTCATCATCTGCAGCAGTTTAATAAATGAACGACATCTGAGGCCCATCCAAACCAAATCACAGGTATATATTTAGTGCGTCCTAGAGCTCGCTCTATGGGAATAAGTCAAACTTGGACAACATTTTATTGTTAATTTACTCTAATTTATGATTGTAAAAGCAGTGACAATTATCTAATTTTCGTTAACATGTGGACACAGAAAAGATGAAGGAAATACAAAAAAAAACCCACTCATAAACCCAAGTACAAAAGCAAATAAATAAATAAATAATCTTCCACCAATTTGAGCAGGTCTCCAGAGCTCTCTCACAGAACGAAATCCCAGCACAAACATTTCGAACAGTTTCATGAGTCTCCATTAATCTCGCTCTAAGCTCAGGCTTCATGGCAGATGCTCAGAGAGGATAATGCAACAGAGAGCAAGCTCAGCTCTGGGGAGGAGGAAAACAACAAAAAAGAGGAGAAATCATGAGCCCTTAGCTGTTGTGACTTGGAGATTTGGGCTGAAAAACTCCAGCACATTGGGTTTAAAATAAAGATAATGAGCCTGAAGTTAAAGCGCAGAAGGTTTGCTTTAAGTTGAAGGAATTTGTATTTATTTCTGTTTAATTGGATCTGAGTAATGGGTAGAATAATTGAGTAGAAACAAGTGATGATTAGTAAACGAATGAATCTCCTTCATCAAAACCGTGAATGTTTTTCAGTGTCTGAACTGAACTGACGAATCAGCTTCAGGTGCGTGGAAACAAGCTCCACCTACTATCCTCTAATTTACATGTCTCATGCATACCCTCATAAATTACCCTCATAAAGTACATCTAATTCACTCATTTATGAAACACGCTATCATTTATGCAGCTGTTAGACAGTAAGCCGATTAAAGAAAGCGTTCAGCAGGCTACAGTCGTCTAAGATCCCATGCAAGAAGTAAATTTCAATAACAAAAACTCCTACAATTTCAGAAACAAGAACCTTAAAGCATGCTTTGGTTTGTCTCCATGTAGGAGGAAGCCTTAAACCTGGGATCAAGGTAAAGTACTGAATCCCATCCTACCATCAAGAGCTACAGACATATCTTGCTACATATAGGGAATATTCTCTCTCTCCAACTCAACCACTGAAGCGCATCAGCTGACATAAGTTCTGACTAAAGATCTCAGGATAATTAATGCAGAGACGACATAAACGAGGGTTCTGTGTAGACGAAGCCACCTCTGAGACCTTACAATGCCTTCTCTGGGGTTTCCTATAGCTCATCGTGCTCCAGTACAGCAGATGGCGCTGTTATAATTTCATGACAATTGCCACGAACGGGAAGAACTACTTCATTTTTGTTTTATATTTTCAAAAAGAAAAGAAATAAAGAAATAAAAGCCAAGGGTGGGACGTGAGCCAATTAAATAAACTGTGGATTGAGGATAAATCGAGTTTAACATGTTTACTGAAACCTGTGCATCCTTGCAATGAATTGGCTTGTAACGGCAGTTATAACGGCATTATAACTGCTATATGCACAGCACAGTGAGTGAAGCCTCCATATGACATCCGTTTTCTCCAAAATTACATCATATGGTTCATAAAAAAGCCAGCTGACCATCACGTCCATATGAAGTATGCTGAGGCTTTAGATCTTCCTCCTTTTACAGGGTGCCATTACTTTTGTCCTAATTGAATGGCTAATCTTGTTTGTCTTGGTTTATAGATTTCTGGCCAGGTGAAGTCTAACTGATGATCTATGCTTTAAAGATTGTATACAGCGCTCTTTAACAGAATGTTTCCCTGTCAGATGAGGTTCCAAGGAGAAGTGCGGTTCCTTTTCTACACGTTAAAAACTTTTAAAGCTTCAGCTAGAACGCTACAACGGATTTTAGCTTATTTGACATGTAATGCTAAATGCGTACCATAGCTAAAGTGCAACATCGTGGCTGAATGGCTATAAATGAGTGCAAGAGTGCAAAAGTTTGTGCCCCTCCTAGATTTCTGAAGGGAAAATTTCGCTCTATTTTTTCTTCAAAAAGTAAAATTAAAACAGAGAATCCAAAACAGAAGAAATAAAAGGGGGGAAGGTTGTTTTTTTTTTGTTTTGTTTTGTTTTGTTTTTTAAGGGCAACGGAGACACAAACCTTTGAGTCACTATAACGTACACTATTTGATCCTTTTTGTTACTTTCGGTAATAAAGGAACGTCCGTGACACTAAACACAGTGTCTTGTTGGGGTAAATTAAATTTTCTGGAAAGGGGATGAAAACTTTTACACTCAGGTGTACTTTGGAGTAAACGGGAACATTGTGTGTGTTTAATTTTTGACCCAGAAAAATGTTTTTCTTTATAAGAAATGATTCAAGACGTTAATGACGTGATTGAGTTTACACGTAGCCGATGCGGTCGTCTGCACAGAAACCTCAGTCAGTGAAACTCGGCCTCTCGGGTTTAATAAAGCCCTAAAGAGATTAAATCTTCCTCAAATATATTCTCTCCTATCTGACACTATCATCATGTGCAGCCATTGTGCTTGATGATTGGAATAAAAATGTTCTGTGTAGCAAAAGTACAACAATGGAGGCGAAGCCAATTACCGCCGCCTGGCTCCTGCTTTTTGTTCCTGTAGTTTATTGTGTGAGTGCTCAGTGCACGTGTGTAAGCCACAAAGAGGGTGTATTTGGTTTATTAAAGCTTTACTGTAGCCAAATTATAAAACGCAAAGCCTTTTGTTTGCTCCTCACTCCTTTCCCACCTCCATTTGGTGTTTTTTTTTCTAAGCTTGTATGAAATAAAATGACGACTTAGTCACACGCTGACACACGCCACTGTAAGCCTATTTACAGCTAACAGCCTAATTACGTCCTGCTCTTGAGTCGCATTAACTTCACCTGACTGCCTCGAAGGCTCCGTACAGGAAGCCATGGAGGAATTACGGCAAACGTCTCCAATCCAGCCGAGTAGGGAAGTGTACCTGTCTCCGTTTATCCTCGCAGTGAAGAGGCAGAGATTAGACACAGAGATGGAGAGTGTGACCTTCATTCACCTCCAGAACGTTCAGGAGTAATTATAAATCTCTCTTAATGCCAGCGCATCAGACCGTGTCACAACGTTCACAGTCAGCCCAATGCCAGCAATTACTATTATTTTTTTTGTTTCAAAAAGGGCAGAGCTTAAGATTTTAAAATTTTAAATAAAAAAAAAATTTATCAGCTAATAGTTTACTCAAAGCTAACGTTTTATAGAGAAAAATATCAATTGTATCGATTAATAAATGCATTTTTGCGTCATACAAAAATGGCCATTTTTTTTATTAAATACATTTTTTAAAATTATTTTTAATAAATTTTCCTGTGTCAAAGGAATTTTTTTTTATTTTGCGTTGTTTATTGCAAATAGGTGTCACAAAAGTGTATAATTTTTCTTTCAATGCAAGCGTTTCAGCACTTAACAAATGCCCAGGTTTTCCTAGAAAAAAAAAAAATTATTCTTATTTATGTCGCAGTTTTGAGGTTTTCATTTGACTCACCTTCGTATATTCTTTTGTATATACAAAAAAATATTTTGTGATGCATTTCAGGATAATATAGAATGTATTTAGGCCCCTGTGAGGTTTATATTAAAAGAAATACACGTAATTTTTTAAAGTGCATTAGAAATTAAAATGACTATAATATAAATAATAATATTAATTAAATAAAATTTATGTCTCTGTTTGTCTTGTGAAAACTGCTGTAAAAATATTGTTTGTTGAAATCAGGACATTTTTTTGAGGAAGAAATCAGCACAAATGAATGAAATGAAAAAGGAGATAGCATCACAGAGCTTATATTTAGATTATATTATTTTCATTGAATTTAAAACAGTGTTATAAAGGTAAATAGTTAGCTTACCTGTTGCAGCATGGAGAAATATATACCTGTTTATATATTTTTAATTTATTTATTTTTCATTTATTTATTTTTTAATTTATTTATTTACTACAGCATCGGTTTGTTTGTGCTTTTGTGTCATATTTCACCTTTTTTTTTAAAATTTATTTTAATTATTTTTTTTATTTTAATTTTATTTTCAATTTTATTTTAATTTTTTTTCCTTTGTGTCATATTTCACCTTTTTTTAATTTTAATTCCTGACTTTTCTGGTGAACCAGCAGGCAGCTGGAAAGCCGAGTGCAGAGGAACGTCCTGTTCTTTCCTCTTTGCACGTCCCACCACATCTGCCAGGATTTGTGCTTCGTAAAGAGGTCAGAGGTCAGAGGTCACGCTGTGGTACTTGATGGCGGTGTATCGATGGAGTGTGTACAGTTGAGCGCAGTGGCACAGGAACGTGTCGTGTGTAGATACACTGGAGTTTAGACGCATTCATCAGCCACCGTGTCTCGTTTTTTACACAATAGCAGCCTGATGAAGGCTTTCAGTCCTCGAGGATGGAACTCAGTAACGACTCGACTCACTACAATCTACTGAAAAGAGGATCATTCGAGTCGACAATCACACACATGACTCGTACAAAGCAGTGTGTGTCAGTATGACGTCCTACTATAGTGTGTGTGTGTTGAACTGGAAACCTGTACAACATATTTAACACTTTAACCTACAAAGAAAAAAACATTACACAACAAAGTTTACTAATAAAATTCATTAAAAATTAAAATGACTAAAAATAATACACACTAACACACTGACGTGACGGAGTGGTGTGATGAAGCGGAGTTACTGTTGATTATTTTCCTACAACAGCACATCCTGAAGTGTTTTATTCCTCTTACACCACAACATTTTGTCAACGATTATATACCTTTTATCCGTTTATAGTTACATTTAACGTTCTACGAAACAAGTTGGTTCCTGTTGTCGCTTTTTTATAGCAGCTATAAACAGTCGTTCCCTCAGCAGCCACTCTTTTTTCTCTCTCTTGAAGTTAAGACAAAAAAAAAACATAGCTTGTCATATATTGTTCCCAAGAAACTACAAAGAAGCGTAAACTCCTCTGTCCTGAAGATGTCAGAAAACCTAAAGTTACAGCTTTACCTCTGACACTGGAGACTCCTTCCGTGAGTGTTTAATGTCTCCTCAGAGATAACGTCACCATACGGCGTACGAGTCCCTGTGAATGAGCTGTTACTATAGAAACCATAACGTATTAGAGCGAGCGCATTAATATACAGTAAACCTGTGATTTGCAGGTTGATCTGACCTGTGGTGAGAAATAAATAATACACTTTTCAGATATTTTCCCGTAATAGTGTATATACAGAACGACACTCTGTGAGCTCTTCTCTGTGTTTTCTTTGCATTTTATTCCAGGATTGTTAAAAAACAATACCTTTTTGCCGGATGAAATGGACGTCATTTGTCTGTTCCTGTTGATTCGACTGCAGTAAAACAATTTGCTGGCCGCCAGCTCGCATCAGGCCGCAGGGGGAAGCCTGGCGCTCGGGAGTTTCTCCCTCTGTAGGGAGATGTAGCTGTAATTGGCAGCGTGATTGCCTGCCTGCTCTCACAATATGCACATCACCTCGTGTGAAAGCCCCCATTGTTGTGCCGTTAAGCCGAAATCTCCGCAATATGACTCGGATCAAAGCTCCATTCACGAGCACGTCGCCTGCTGGCCAGAACTCACTTCCTGTCCTGTCTCTCTTCCATAAAACCGTCTCCTCGCTGCCAAAGTGAAGGATGGTTTAGGATGCGGTCGTCCTGCAGGACTTGTTTTTATTTTATCATTGAGGATCTGGAATATGACGGAAGCTCTGCATGAGGCGCCTCTAACGTCAACTTTCTGGGGTCGGATTGACAAACTTGGTTAAGATCAACTAAAAATTACCCTGAATATAATTTCTGTAATAATTCTGTATATTATTAATACAATTTTTAATGATCATTTTTATATTAAACCTGAATTAAGCACTGATTTAACCCTGAATTACATGTGAATTTACCCCTGAAGTACATGCGAATTTACCCCTGAAGTACACGTGAATTTAACCCTGAATTACACATGAATTTACCCCTGAATTACACGTGAATTTACCCCTGAATTACCCCTGAATTTACCCCTGAATTACACGTGAATTTACCCCTGAATTACACATGAATTTACCCCTGAAGTACACGCGAATTTACCCCTGAATTACACGCGAATTTAACCCTGAATTACACGCGAATTTAACCCTGAATTACACATGAATTTACCCCTGAATTACACGTGAATTTACCCCTGAATTACACACGAATTTACCCCTGAATTACACGTGAATTTACCCCTGAATTACACGTGAATTTACCCCTGAATTACACACGAATTTACCCCTGAATTACACACAAATTTAACCCTGAATTACGCGCGAATTTACCCCTGAATTACACATGAATTTACCCCTGAATTACACGTGAATTTACCCCTGAATTACATGCGAATTTACCCCTGAATTACATGCGAATTTACCCCTGAATTACATGCGAATTTACCCCTGAATTACACACTGATTTAACCCTGAATTACACGTGAATTTACCCCTGAATTACACACAAATTAAACCCTGAATTACACGCGAATTTAACCCTGAATTACATGTGAATTTACCCCTGAATTACATGTGAATTTACCCCTGAATTACACATGAATTTACCCCTGAATTACACACAATTTAAACTCTGAATTACAAGTGAATTTAACTCTGAATTACACATGAATTTACCCCTGAAACTTGACTTTTATCAGCAATTTGAGAGACTAGTAACGAAAACAGCTGCTACAATAAAGTAACTTGTTTCATGGACATTTTTCAACATTGAATGTAACTATAAATGGATAAAAAAAGTACAACGTCATTCATTAAGGAATAAAACTTTACTCACTGGAAGGTTGCTGTGATATAAGAGGAATAGGACACTTGGGGACGTGCTGTTTTAGGAAAATAATCAAGGTCGAGGTGGTAACTGTGACTCCGCTTCATCATCGTTGATTATTTTAAGATAACTGCGTGACTATTCTTTAGGTATATAATAATTAATGCTGCATATTTACGGTCCTGGGTATTACATTTGCATATCTGTTTTTATATTTCAACTTATTTTTATTTTATCTCCTAAATGTTAATTACGTCTTCTAACGTAATATAATGTTAATAACGTAAAAAGTAATGTAAAAAAATAAAGTATCAGTACGAGGGATCAGTAAGACAGGTTCTTATTTTATTTAAAACCTCTAGATGCTAAAAAGTTGGAGATAAACATCTAATTAATTTAGAAGTCCCTATAAACAGATTTGTTGACGTTCTTGCTCACTTCCTGCTCAAATCATTCTCTTGAGCAACAGTTTTTAAACGCTATTTTTTTTCTTTAATGAGCGTGATGATTTTGTGTTATTCATGCTGCGATACGAAGAGTAATTACGCACCATAAATTAGCCAAGCGTCCCGTTCCGTGTGTCATCAGGCTACGTCTGAGGAAAAACGTTTATGAAAAATGATCGATTTTGATGTCATTATTTCACCTCAATTTGCCTCCACTGTTTTTTTTTCTTTTCCCCCAATGAGTATTTAATTAGAATCGTGTGCATTCGACTTGTTGCTTTTAGATTTTCTCCACATGATGTATGAAAAAAATGCTTTGTTACCTGAGAAAAGCTCATTACTGCAGCGAATCTGCTTGGCAAATTAACACAGCGTTTATCCTGAGGTCGTTTTGATTATGATTCGTCATGCTGGATTCACCGGCTGTGTGAAACGAAAAAACAGCAATTAAAGAGTTAGTAGAATTTCCAGGGGAGTTTTATAGAAAGTGTGAAAGTGTGTGATGAACTTACTGATCCAGAAAAAAAAACTACACTCACGCCAAGATTGTGTTCTTTAAAATAATTTAATGTAAATATTCACTGCCATGGTAAGACATTTTATGTGCAAGTTTCTGGGTAAAATTGATTTTATTGTTGAGTCACTCATGTTAGCTTGTTGAAAATCGTAGCGAGAAAAAAAAATCACGGTTGTAACCAAAGTAAATATAAAAAAGTTCTGATTTAACATTAAAACACACGTTTTTAAAAAAAGTTTTATGCAGAAAACAAGAAATCTGTTTGAACCTGAAGGTTGCAAATTGTTAGTATATATAATATAATAGTTCTAGCAAAGTTAGATAAAAGTTTTAATGACAAAATTAAATGTTATAATGTTAGCATAATGTTAGCTAACATTTTGTCAAAATGGATTACAATTAGCCTGATGTTTGCTAGCATGTTAGTGAACCTGGCTAGCTACTCCTGGCGAACTAGTTAGCGCACTAGCCTTAGTGCAATGCCGCGATTTGATGTAGCTAATGTTGATAAAATGCTAATAAAAAGAATATTCTAACCAAAAATAAATACTATTACTTAAACAAAGACTTAAGTAGTGCACACTATGTGCCCTATCTAGGGCTCTTATGTGTATATCTGTGCATTCCACTTGGCTTATGTGAATTTATTCCTGAGAACTTGTCGAATTTTCCGAGTCCATATAAACGCTGAATGTCTAATAAAACCGCAAACAAGATTTTGAACACCGGAGCTTATAAATCTGCTGCGTCCAATTTTGTTATAAAGTAAATCTCGGCTTTTTATGCAGGAAGTGTCTCGTCTCTGTTTTTTTGAAATCAGAAACAGGTGAGTTGCCTCAAATCCGCCTCGCTGATTCAGCAGTTTCAAAACAACGGTGAGATTAAAAAAGGGGGAAAAAAGCCTCATCAAGTGATTTATGATAAAAATGACTCAGTGTTTATGGCTGGATTTTATAGATGGATATGTTTTGCCTTAAACGATGACTACCTTCACAAAACAGTGATTATTACGGTCAGTGTTATAGATTTAACCGAGTAGTGTGTGTGTAGATGAACTGATCTAAATCCAGTACTGCTCTAAACTCAGTTAAAAGTAGAGAAGCATGACTTTACACTCTACGCCGTGTGAGCGGCCATGTTGATTTGACGTCACTCTGTAAACAGGGAAGGAACTGCTAGTTGAGAAGTTGACAAGTTGAAATGTTAAATGGTGTTTTCGGTGGTTTTTATCGGTTGTAGGTGGAGAATTACAAGTTTGCCTCGAACGCATGATAAGACACGGAGCCTGAATTACGCCTGATTTTCGTGAGACCTTATTCGGAATTAAGACATCTACCTTGCTAATTTGTGAACAGATCAGTGTTTATACATAACAAACGGTGTTGTTTTTCTATTTTCTATTTTCTAATTTCCCCGTGCAGACATGAGCCCCTCTTCCACCCCTGGTGTTCGTGTTCAGATTGAGATATATGTCCCGGAGACTCGGCCTCGACGTGAAGCTTGACACGTGGCAGGGTCTCAGGTGTCAGCAGTCGTTTTCTCTGCCGAAGGTCTCCACATCGAGATTAAAGCCATTTATCTGCTTCCCGGCTGCTCAGAGCCTCGTTTCCGCTGCCGTTTAGCCGCCACCAGCCCTCCCTCCCTCATCCTTCTCTGTTTCGGCGTGTCTGAGAGCGTGATTATCTCAAACTCTCAAACACGTCATCCTTCACCCGCAATCTCACACAGCAAAACATCACATCACATCACGTCGTACACAGAGCAGTGCGTTTATCCGCGGATAACAATAAAGAAAAAAAACAGGACATGTGTGCCACATAAAAGGCCAATAAACACGTGTTCCTCTTGGCCTGCTTTCCTTTATTAGTCTCGGCTCGGTGAAGTCCAGGCTCTGAAAAATTGAGAGAGTTTGTTTCATGATTTATGGCACGCTGATATGAACAGAGAGGGAAAAATCAATCACACACTCAGCATTTAAAAAAAAAAAATGAAAATCTGCAAGTAGATCTCTGTAGCTCTGATTCTGCAAAGTCATGCAGGCTGACATGATTTCTTTTTTTTCCTTTTTCTTGGGTGAATAAATCAATACTGAAACACTGATCCATATCAATCATGACTTTTCAAAATATTGATAGCTTTTTTTTTTAAACCAGCAGATTTAAGTGGTGATGTTTCTCTTTTGATCCTTCGTTTTTCTTCTTTAGTGTTTCACTCGAACTATGAGGCTCATGTCGATTACATGTAAATATTAAGGTAGTTTATGATAAAATAAAATTCATAAAAATAGCAGGAATAAGTCTGTATTCATATATCAATAATATGCACATCAAATCCGAATCACTACTAACATACAAGCCCACCTTCAAACTTTAGGCCACGCCCCCTACCTGAGTCTGATGCTGATGCGGAAAACCTTTCTTATGTACTGTGTTTATGTATTTCTGCATTGCGTTGCCCAGGAGCTGCATTTCCAGGATTTCATATCCGAGATTATTCCAGTTTGTGCTCCTAACATTTTGGGGGAAAAAGAAAGAAAATCTGCAAGGAAAACTCTTGTAGCTCTGGTTTTGAATATTCATGAAGGCTGATGTGTGTTTTTTTTATTTTGGTGATGGTTTTGCTTTTGGATGAGCGAATCGTTACTGAAATGTTGATTCATATGAATCCTAATGTTTATGTTTGAGAATCAAACTTCACTTAAAATCTTCGGTAGCTGTTTTATCCTGATCAGGGTCAGGAACAGTGGCGAGACGTGGGAATAGTGGGAATACACCCTGAATGGGATGCAAGTCCTTCACAGATCATCGTACACACACACACACACATTCACACGCTCGTTCACACCTACAGATAATACATGATAGCTGCAAGTTTCTGGGGGGTGGGAGGAAACCGGAGAACCCTGAGGAACCCCACACTGGAGAACATACGAAACACAGACAGTAACCCGAGCTCGGGACCGAACCAGGGACCCTGGAGCTGTTAGGTGGCCGACTATAGCCTCAAGTTTAGCATAATTTCATAAACAGCTTCATGACAATAGCAGAATAAATCTCTATAAAAGAAATCCATGCTTGCTTCTAATGTACAAATGGCATTTATAGGATTTATAAGACTGATGCTTGTGTGGAAAGACACCCAAAGAAAGTGATTTCACGCTGCTAATGTTTTTGTCTCTATGACTCCGTCCTTTGGTCCATTGGTCAGTGTTTATAGACAACTGTGTGTTATACAGAGTCAGAAAACACATCAACGAGTCACTGAACACCTTCACCGAGCCGACTGAGGAGACGCCATCGTGGGAGGATTTATGCTGCGTCCAACTAAAAGTCATAACTCATAATTCCATCAGCTCTGGAACTCGGGATGGTCTCCTCAACCCTGAGTTCAGCAAGTGACGTCAAACCAACATGGCCGCTCACAGCGGTAAACACAGCAGAACACGTATTAGCTTCAGATCAATATACATCACTCATCACAGTTAGCTGGCTAGCTTGTTGCTAACAAAAGACCAACATGGAGGCATCGATGTTTTTTCCCCAATGTCGTAGCTCAAACACCCGGAGGTCAAATATGACGTAATTCCGAGTTCCGCCTTCCCGTTTCCGAGGCGAGCCGAATGCAGCATTGCACACGCACGTTTAGCGCACCATGCTAAACTGGAGGCTATAAGCTTCCATTTGATTTTGGTTGACTGAATACATTTACATGGGTACATTTAGGTTTATGTCCATTTAATTTTTGGTGTAACTGTTTCTATTTATTTCTTGTCTTCTTTAAAAGATTTTATCTATTATTAGTGACAGAATGCAGTTTGTTCGTAAGCGTCAATCGATCTGGACCTGAGAGACGACTCCAACACAGAATAACAGAAAACCCAATTATGGCCAAATTACAGTCCAGGACGATTGAGGAGACGTACCAATGAATCTTATATTATTTTAAATGGTTTCTGGCCAACACAATGGCGTACACCGTTTATATGACCTCGATGAGGTGTATTTTTATAATTGATTTCCTCATTGGTGGAGCAGTTCAGCTGTGAAAAAAGCTCATCGCTGTCCTTTTGGTCCTTTTGTGTTGGACAGTGATGAGGTCGCTCCCTCAAGGACGTGTCCGAATGACCTCTGTGCCCAAAGAGGAGAAAGGATTTTCTACAGACGCACTTTTATATTGAAACTTCAAAACCCGGGGATTGATTAGAATTGCATGTAACCTCTAACCACAATGACAATCTTTTCTTTATCCAAACTTTATTCAAACTTCTTTTCATCCACTTTTCCCCCATCAGCACGCAGGACCTCAGCGGTGATAATCGATGACTTCTGAGGACATATAAAGAGTTTTATTGATTTCCTTTCCCTCCCTGTCTGTAGCTCTAATTCTCTAAATTACTATTGAATCTGGCGTCTGATGCACAAACACAATCGCGTCCAGAAACCTGAATGCAAAAAAAAAGACCTGTTTATATTTCATCATTTATTTAAATCAAGTACAGATTCAGTAAAATGCTTTTACAAGCAGCAATCCATCATTTTTTTTACCTTTGGAAAGCTGGGGGTCCTGCTGAGCGGCTCCGGACGCACGCTGAGTCAATGTCAGGTGTTAGCTGTTAATAACACACTTCTGAAGCTGCTATAAGCTCAGCTACAAAACTGCATCATTCCATCCCACTGAGTGTAAGAGTGTAAAAACAAGCAAGAAAGATTTTAAAACAGTAAAAAACGAAACATATAAAAACCTACTTTCATCGTTTCACAAATCATGAAAATCATTTTAATGTTTTTTTTAAAGAATCATTCGTGTTTAATTTCCAACATAATACTGTGTAATGGTTAGTATTATGTCTGTCTGTCTCTTTGTCCGTCTGTATTTCTGTATTCATATCTGTCTGTCTCTCTGTATCTTTTCTTTCTCTCTGTCTCTCTTCATTCATACCTGTCTGTCTTCATGTCTGTCTGTCTGTCTGTCTTTATTCATATGTCTGTATTTCTGTCTGCCTCTATTCATGTCTGTCTGATTTTATTTTTGTATTCATATCTGTCTGTCTCTCTGTCTGGCTGTCCATCTCTGTGTACTCATATCTGCTTGTTCACTTCTTTCTGTATTTCTGTACTCATACCTGTCTGTCTGCTTGTCTGTATTCATGTCTGACTGTTTTCATTTACGCCTCTCAGTCTGTCTCTCTGTCTGTCTGTCTGTCTGTCTGTCTGCAATGTGTACGTGTTGAGAATCATTGCTGTAGTATCAGCATCTGTCTGTCTGCCTGCCTGCCTGCCTGCCTGTCTGTCTGCCTGTCTGTCTGTTTGTCTGTTTGTCTGCCTGTCTGCGGTGTATCTGTGTTGAGTGTCTTAGCTGTAGTATCAGTATCTGCCTGTCTGTTGGTCTGTCTGTCTGTCTGTCTATCTGCGGTGTGTACGTGTTGAGTCTTAGTTGTGGTATCAGTATATGTCTCTCTGTCTGTCTGTCTGTCTGTCTGCGGTGTGTACATGTTGAGAGACCTAGCTGTAGTAACTGTGTCTGTCTGTCTGTCTGTCTGTGGTGTATCTGTGTTGAGTCTTAGCTGTAGTATCAGTATCTGCCTGCCTGTCTGTTGGTCTGTCTATCTGTCTGTCTGTCTATCTGCGGTGCGTACGTGTTGAGAATCTTAGCCATAGTAACTGTATCTGTCTGTCTGTCTGTCTGCCTGTCTGCGGTGTATACGTGTTGATAGTCTTAGCTGTAGTAACTGTGTCTGTCTGTCTGTCTGTCTGTCTGTGGTGTATCTGTGTTGAGTGTCTTAGCTGTAGTATCAGTATCTGCCTGCCTGTCTGTTGGTCTGTCTGTTGGTCTGTCTGTCTGTCTGTCTATCTGCGGTGCGTACGTGTTGAGTCTTAGCTGTAGTATCAGTATATATCTCTCTGTCTGTCTGTCTGTCTGCAGTGTGTACATGTTGAGAGACCTAGCTGTAGTATCTGTCTCTCTGTCTGTCTGTCTGTCTGTCTGCAGTGTGTACATGTTAAAAAAATCTTAGCCGTAGTAACTGCATCTGTCTCTCTGCCTGTCTGCCTGTCTGTCTGCCTGTCTGTCTGTCTGTCTGTCTGTCTGTCTGTCTGTCTGCCTGTCTGCCTGCCTGCCTTCCTGTCTGCCTGCCTGTCTGTCTGTCTGCCTGTGGTGTATCTGTGTTGAGAGACCTAGCTGTAGTATCAGTATCAGTATCTGTCTGTCTGTCTGTCTGCCTGTCTGTCTGTCTGTCTGCCTGCAGTGTGTACGTGTTCAGCTGCAGTATCAGCAGGATAAATATTCAGCATGGTGTAGAGAAAACACTCCTAACACTCTGAGTGTGTTTCTGCAGTTCTGGTGAAAAGGTTACAGGGGAAATTCCTTCTCCGCACGATTTCAGGAGAACTCGTGATTTATGCGAGTGTTAGCCTTCTCTGGATAAGTGCTGTGTGAAGTTTGAAAGACGGCTCAGGAAAGTGGTTAAAAGCTGAAAAGCTGCCCGGGTGTAGAGGTGTTATAATGAGCGAGGCGTTTGTGAATTCTGCCGCTGTACGATGGAGGGAGTTTAAAAAGCTACAAGACATAAAAACATAAAAACAAAGACAGTATGAACACAGATACACCAGATTTACACAGGAATAAAAGTGAAGTCAGGAGAAACGCTGAGCCGAAGAACAGGAGACGCCAGACACTGTGGCTTAAAAAAAAGTGCCATCAGGACGGATTTTCTTTTTCTTTTCTCTTTTGAGCAGCATTCACTGCCACAGAATACACATTACACAGAAATCCTATTAAATGACGAGAAATCAATCAAACTGCAGTTTATAAAAAGTTTCAACTTCAATCCCAATTCTTCAGAGAGAAAGGAAAAAGAACGTAAGTGACAATAATGCTGTTTACTAGATTATATAGAGAAAGAAATAAATCTGTAGATTTTTAATGGCTTTTGTAATATAATATAATATATTAATAATATTGTAAGTTTTAGAGGTGGCACCGATGCGATACTCAGGATCGTTACAGAGCAGATGGTGAATCAGACATCGGAGGATAAAAAGAGTGAATTTGATCCGATCCTGTAACAGATCTAAAAGATTAAAATTGGATTTGGAAAAGATTTTTTGGAACTGGAAATGTTTACATATAAAGAGACTTGACAGTATAGTTTTGTTAGGATTGATTATATTTCATACTTTATTATATTTATTATGTTTGCTGTTATGTTTCAATGATTTTCGGGTGAAGAAGTTTAACTGTGAATTGCTTGAGTTTAAGAACCAGTTGTTACAGGATTCGATATCCGATATGTTTTCTCCGGAATCTGGTCGATCCGATAAAGATACTGGGCATTGGATAGGTGCCATCTCTAATTATTTTATTTGTTTTTAATTTTGTGTTGTTGTATTGTTTGTATTTATGATTTTTAGCCCTATTCAGACAGGATTAAATTGATCTGGAGTAATTTGAGTTATATAATTTTCATCCATGTTGGTTGTTTTCCTCCCTGAGATAATTACACACCAAATTATCTGCTATTTTTTTTTACTAAATCTGTGATCCTCTGACAATTATAGTCACATCTAGATCAACATGTCTGTGATTTTGCAGGCAGATGCAAGAGATTTGGTGTTGGGAAAAAGTTTTTTGAGCGCTGCTACGAGCACTATTTATTCGCCCAGCACGCAAATTCATTTTTCGAAGCACAAAAAGAAGGAATACTTTGGAGAAGTCTCTCAACTGCTTCCTTGGGTGTGGGACGTATACCTTCTCAACATCTCCATATTGGCTTCGCTGGAAAATAAAATTAAAATCATTCAAATCAGCACAATCCTGAAGGCTGGTTGAAGGTAGAAAACTGCTTTGTATTCACACACGGCATCATGGAATATTTTGTTTTCTGGAAATAAAATGAATAAGCAGTTGTCTTACTGTAAGTTCCTCAATCAGCTGATGTTAAACACTCAAATAATCACAATCACATGTGACCACTTGTGTTGAAATTATCTGTCTATTCATCTATTCATTCATTCTATTCATCTATATCCGTTCATTGACAAAACATTTCATTGCTGTCTGGATGTGAGATTTTTATCACCAAGGAGACGTTAGAGAAACTAATCCCGTCCTAATAAGGGCTTATGTTATTACCTTAATCAGGCTTTCCACAATACGATGTTACACGATGTGAGCCATGTACTCACCATTCCTGATGTCAGGACCGGTATCAGTTACACGGGTTTTCCTCGAGTCCGATCAGAGGATGGGTCACGTGACTGACGTCAGGTTCGATTTTCCTCTGTATCTCTTTCCTCCTGTGTGTTATCAGCTACTGAAACATCCACCTCACTGTGCGCATGTGTTTCAAATAGGAATTGAAGAACCGAGGTGGGTTTTTTTGATGTTTGGACTTCAAGAGAGAGAGAATGCGAGAGAGAGAGGGAGAGATCAGATGTCTGGCTCATGAGACACAGGAAGGGGAAAATCAGATTTGACAGGACGTCGAAACAGTGCTTTCGTCATTCCTGCAGATTTGTGCCTCGTTGCTCCCCGGGCCTGCTACTTCTTGTACGTGTCTTTCAGCGAGACAGATGCGGTCATTGGGAGGGAAAGCTGTAGGGCGGAATGGAAAAACAGAAGACATCAGGGTGGAGAAAAGAGTGTTAAAAAAAAAGTCAGTGTCCCTGCAAACGGATTGTATTTCAGAGTTCAGTGCAGTTTCAGCTAAATCAGTGTCATTTCATTATGACCACTTTCACAGCGAAAAAGAAAACAAATTTATCTCCTGATTAAACTACAGCACTGACTTTAATGGTGTAACTGTATGACAGCATGCTGCACTCTTATCTCTTAAAAGCCAAAAAGACAAATCTAGAACCCTAAAGGGTTCTTTTAGTAGTCCTTCTAATGGAACCCTTAAAGGTGCTTCCTTATGAAAAGGGCTTCCAAACTAGAAGACCCTTTAACAATACAAAGAACCCACTGAAGAACCATTTTTTGCACAAATCAAGCCCTGACCACGCCCCCAATTAGTGTTAGCACCTGTACCGTGTTATTTAGCCTCATTTTGTCTCTTATGTTTGTGTCTATAAATCTCTATCCCTGCATTTACGTACACTAACGAGCAACAAGTTACCGAAGATGTTCTTGAAGATTTGGCCTTTGTGGGCGTGGCCTGTATTTTTTTCTTCAAAAATTTGATTAACAGTAGTTTCAGCGAAGTAAATGCATTCGTTGAATATTTAAATAGGTGTTGGGAATATTTCAATCCCAATAAACAATGGGGTTTAGGAAGAGAAAAGTGATGGCTCCATGAGTATGTGTAGAAACTACAAACGGGTGATGAATTAAAGCCAACGTAATGTGCGTTGTTTAAGGTGTTGAATGGAATAGCTTCAACACGTCTACATGCACGTCTACACATCACTGGAGCTGTGCTGGAGCAACGAACACTGTTCCAAATCCTTCATGTTTAACTGGATTGAGATGTTATGAGTGTGAAGATTCAAGATTCAAGGTTTTTTTCAAGATTCAAGAAGGCTATAGCTCATGCTTTACATCGTTTTCATCCTCATCAAACCATTCAATGAATCCTCATGCCCTGTGGGTGTGGGCAGGGCCATCCTGGAAGAGACCACGCCCATCAGGATAGAAACGTTTCCTCATAGGATAAAGGTGATCGCTCAGAAGAACTTTGGAATGATTTGCAGCGACGCTTCCCTCGAAGGTAGATGCTTTCGAAATGTGTTCCATATGAGATCCACTTCCCACTTTTTTCCCACATATATATCCTCACCCCTCTAAAGCACCTTGACAAATTACAATTTGGGATTGGAAACCAATAAGAAATCAGGCATGTCACAAAAAAAAAAAAAATCAAATTGCAGTCTTTAGACAACGAGCTATGTGTGTAAACAGCATAAAAGAACAAAAAACCTAGCCGTGACGGAGAAACGGAAGGCAGGAAACTGATTTCCTGTTAACGCTCAGTGATAAAAATTGATGAGGCGCTACGTTACGTATCACATGTTCGGGAAACACTTCTGTCTAATGGGTGATTGAAAAGATTGAAAATTTTACGCCGGTCTTCCTTCTTTGGCGAGAAATCAACCTGGTCATCCAGGCGCAGTGAGACAGAGTTTTGTAGCAGTGAGCTATTCATATCTGCTTACGATCCTCGACTAGCATTCGCGTTCCGGTCGTAATCACGAGACTCTGAAAAATGAGAAAAACAGAATCCAGCCATGCATCACGAGGAGCCTTCATTTGAATAGTAATGTCAGAGTCATGGTGGGACAAAAGCAATCGCCGTTCGGCCGTTTAGGACGTCCAGTTAGGAGACTCGCTCGAGCGAAACCCTGAAACCAAAAGCAATCATATTACAGCAATAAAGGAGCAAACGAGAGCTGGAGGCAGTCGCGATAAACAAGAAACCAGCGCTCCAGAGCTCACCAGTTTGTATCAGTGTCAAATATTTCCTCTAACATGATTCAAGGAAAAAAATACAAAAAATAAAAATTAGAAGCTGAATCTTCACAGATAGAAGCAGGTTATTGAGTTGTTTTTTGTTTTTCTTTTTTGTTTCTCTTCTCTGTAGTGTAACATCGAACTTTAATGTCCTGCGTTTGCACACCAGCTTTAATTGAATCTCAGAAAATGGGATGCAGGTTCATTACAGGAACGAGCACGAAGGTCTATTTTCAGCCCCGCTGTGTTCACAATGCTCAATTACATTTGCAAAACCACAAGCGTGTGTGTGTGCGTGTGTGTGTTTGTGTGTGTGTGTGTGTGTGTGTGAGGCCCAGGTGAGCATTAACGTCCATCTGAAGACCATAAGTATGCAGTTAGAGCTGATACATAGCAACAAGGCTGAATGTAATGAGAAAAGAGGCCTCATGTTTCTGTGTTTCTAAGTATCTTGGATTTTTTTTTCCTTCACTTCTCAGATACATTTTCAGAGCAACAATTACACTTTTTGTTTATTAAATAATGACACATCATGCTTTTTATCTGTTTATAGTTACATTTAATGTTGTTGAAGCAAGTTAGTTCCTGTCCTCACTCATATTATAGCAGCTATAAACGCTCATTTCCTCACCAGCCTCTCTTTTTTTCTGACTGTTATAAAGCGCTGACACTGGAGACTCCTTCCATTAATGTTTTACAGAAAACTTCACCACATCCATGATTTTTTAATCGTTTATGCGGAGCGTCCGCCCTACAAGTCAATGTAAACGAGCTGTTACTATAGAAACGATAACACTCATTAATATAAACCTATGATTTTCAGACTGTCAGAATTAATCAACACCTTCTGACCAATCAGAACCCAGTATGCAACAGAATGTTGTATATCTATGAATAACGAAGCTTTGCACTATTTATATTAAGCGAACAGAATTTAAAGGATTATGTTTTACACTCCGGTGCAACATAGAGTTTGAAAAATGTCGTAAATGCAACAATGATGCCTCACAAAGGTTTTCCCTGAAGGGCGAGGTTCACGAGGAGCAGACGGGAATTCACTGGGAATGGTTTTTCCGGTGATTTTCCAGTGCTTTGCATGTCCAGGGCTGGGGGTTTGATTCCCACCTCTGGAGTAAGTTTGCATGCTCTCCCCGTGCTTCAGGGGCTTCCTCTGGGTACTCCGGTTTCCTCCCCCAGTCCAAAGACATGCACTGTAGACTCTAAATTGTCCGGTGTGTGTGTGTGTGTGTGTGTGTGATTGTGTGACCCATCCAGGGTGTCTCTCACTGGAATAGGCTCCAGGCTCCCCGCGACCCTGTGTAGGAAAAGCAGCACAGAAAATGGATAGATGGATTTTCCCACTTACTGACACTTCCTTATAGCAAAAGAAGTTTGTTACATACTCTTGATTTTTCCATGTGTGTGTGTGTGTGTGTGTGTGTGTGTGTGTGTTTGTGTGTGTACACTTGGTTAGTTTGAAAAAGAAAAGAGGTGACACACCGTCACACTCTGTCGTTGCTCGCTCATGCTTTTAAGACTGTTTTTTTTTTTCTTATTATTTTTTTTATATTTTTCAAAAACAATGTGCTTTAATTATGCTTTCATTTTGAATTAAGGTTCGAGGTCACGCTAAAATGGGGCAGTTTGAAACAACAGCGTTTATTATTCCAAAAAAAAATCTTGCAACATTTTTTTTTTCCTGATCTTGTAATGCAATTAATTTTTCATTTAATGTTAATTCAGGAAAATCATCGATATCAATACACTAATTAATCCACCATGCGAGTTAAAATAATAGTCTGCTAAAATGAAAAGCAACTGCATCTAATTGAGGTTTTTCTTCTTTTTGTTCATACGAGTATTCAACGTGATCATTTTAGATGTTTTGCATGAATAAATCGGAGGAGAATGTAATTAAAAATGTTCTAATATGAATCATATTCGTATTGATTATTCTGAGTCCAGTATGTTAAAGTCATCTGATCTAACACTGACGTCATCTTAAAGGAATAAAAAAACAAATCTGACGTTTGTGTCTTCAGATTTAAATGTGGTGAAAGAGCAGAGTTATTAAAAGTCTGTTCCACATAAAATCGAACAAATACAATCCCAAGTTTTCCTGTTTTCCTATTTTCCACATTACTTTTCATGTTTTTTGCTGTCATTTTTCTTTTTTTTATCAGTGCGTTACTGAAGAGTTTCTCAGTGCAGCGAGCTTCAGCGATAACGTTAATAACGTCTCAGACTCTCTCAGAGTCTCTCTACGCCGTCTTACAGCTGACTCATCACCGTGATCCGAACTCCTTATTTAACTGTAACGCCGGCTCTTCAGTCAGATCATTACAGAGAAAAGAGGTGACGTGAAGCTCCGTCTTCTGCTCACCTGTCATTGCCATCACAAACGTTTCTCCGAGTTACTCACACAGAGTTCTGACAGTCTGCAGTCCCGGTTCTCCTGTCCTCATGACAACTGTCTCTCACTGCCGTCTCACATCTCTCTCTCTCTCTCTCTCACTCTCTCTCTCTCTCTCACTGCCGTCTCACATCTCTCTCTCTCTCTCTCTCACTCTCTCTCTCTCTCTCACTGCCGTCTCACATCTCTCTCTCTCTCTCTCTCACTGCCGTCTCACATCTCTCTCTCTCTCTCACTGCCGTCTCACATCTCTCTCTCTCTCTCTCTCTCACTGCCGTCTCACATCTCTCTCTCTCTCTCTCTCTCTCTCTCTCTCTCACTGCCGTCTCACATCTCTCTCTCTCTCTCACTGCCGTCTCACATCTCTCTCTCTCTCTCTCTCTCACTGCCGTCTCACATCTCTCTCTCTCTCTCTCTCTCTCTCTCTCTCTCTCTCTCTCACTGCCGTCTCACATCTCTCTCTCTCTCTCTCTCTCTCTCTCTCTCACTGCCGTCTCACATCTCTCTCTCTCTCTCTCACTGCCGTCTCACATCTCTCTCTCTCTCTCTCTCTCTCTCTCTCACTGCCGTCTCACATCTCTCTCTCTCTCTCTCTCTCTCTCTCTCTCTCACTGCCGTCTCACATCTCTCTCTCTCTCTCACTGCCGTCTCACATCTCTCTCTCTCTCTCACTGCCGTCTCACATCTCTCTCTCACTCTCTCTCTCTCACTGCCGTCTCACATCTCTCTCTCTCTCTCTCTCTCTCTCTCACTGCCGTCTCACATCTCTCTCTCTCTCTCTCTCTCACTGCCGTCTCACATCTCTCTCTCTCTCTCTCACTGCCGTCTCACATCTCTCTCTCTCTCTCTCTCTCACTGCCGTCTCACATCTCTCTCTCTCTCACTGCCGTCTCACATCTCTCTCTCTCTCTCACTGCCGTCTCACATCTCTCTCTCTCTCTCTCTCTCACTGCCGTCTCACATCTCTCTCTCTCTCTCTCTCTCTCTCACTGCCGTCTCACATCTCTCTCTCTCTCTCTCTCTCTCTCTCTCTCTCTCTCTCACTGCCGTCTCACATCTCTCTCTCTCTCTCTCACTGCCGTCTCACATCTCTCTCTCTCTCTCACTGCCGTCTCACATCTCTCTCTCTCTCTCTCTCTCACTGCCGTCTCACATCTCTCTCTCTCTCTCACTGCCGTCTCACATCTCTCTCTCTCTCTCTCTCTCACTGCCGTCTCACATCTCTCTCTCTCTCTCTCTCTCTCTCTCACTGCCGTCTCACATCTCTCTCTCTCTCTCTCACTGCCGTCTCACATCTCTCTCTCTCTCTCTCTCTCTCACTGCCGTCTCACATCTCTCTCTCTCTCTCTCTCTCTCTCTCTCTCTCACTGCCGTCTCACATCTCTCTCTCTCTCTCACTGCCGTCTCACATCTCTCTCTCACTCTCTCTCTCTCACTGCCGTCTCACATCTCTCTCTCTCTCTCTCTCTCTCTCTCTCTCTCTCACTGCCGTCTCACATCTCTCTCTCTCTCTCTCTCTCTCTCTCTCTCTCACTGCCGTCTCACATCTCTCTCTCTCTCTCACTGCCGTCTCACATCTCTCTCTCTCTCTCTCACTGCCGTCTCACATCTCTCTCTCTCTCTCTCACTGCCGTCTCACATCTCTCTCTCTCTCTCTCTCTCTCTCACTGCCGTCTCACATCTCTCTCTCTCTCACTGCCGTCTCACATCTCTCTCTCTCTCTCACTGCCGTCTCACATCTCTCTCTCTCTCTCTCTCTCACTGCCGTCTCACATCTCTCTCTCTCTCTCTCTCTCTCTCTCTCTCTCACTGCCGTCTCACATCTCTCTCTCTCTCTCTCTCTCTCTCTCTCTCTCACTGCCGTCTCACATCTCTCTCTCTCTCTCACTGCCGTCTCACATCTCTCTCTCTCTCTCACTGCCGTCTCACATCTCTCTCTCTCTCTCTCTCTCTCACTGCCGTCTCACATCTCTCTCTCTCTCTCTCTCTCTCTCTCTCTCACTGCCATCTCACATCTCTCTCTCTCTCTCTCTCTCTCTCTCTCATTGCCGTCTCACATCTCTCTCTCTCTCTCTCACTGCCGTCTCACATCTCTCTCTCTCTCTCTCTCTCTCTCTCTCACTGCCGTCTCACATCTCTCTCTCTCTCTCTCTCTCTCTCACTGCCATCTCACATCTCTCTCTCTCTCTCTCTCTCTCTCTCTCACTGCCGTCTCACATCTCTCTCTCTCTCTCTCTCTCTCTCACTGCCATCTCACATCTCTCTCTCTCACTGCCGTCTCACATCTCTCTCTCTCTCTCTCTCTCTCTCTCACTGCCGTCTCACATCTCTCTCTCTCTCTCTCTCACTGCCATCTCACATCTCTCTCTCTCACTGCCGTCTCACATCTCTCTCTCTCTCTCTCACTGCCGTCTCACATCTCTCTCTCTCTCTCTCTCTCTCTCTCTCTCTCACTGCCGTCTCACGTCTCTCTCTCTCTCTCTCTCACTGCCGTCTCACATCTCTCTCTCTCTCTCTCTCTCTCACTGCTGTCTCACATCTCTCTCTCTCTCTCTCTCTCTCTCTCTCTCTCTCACTGCCGTCTCACATCTCTCTCTCTCTCTCTCTCTGTCTCTCTGTCTCTCACTGCCGTCTCACATCTCTCTCTCTCTCTCTCTCTCTCTCTCACTGCCGTCTCACATCTCTCTCTCTCTCTCTCTCTCTCTCTCTCTCTCACTGCCGTCTCACATCTCTCTCTCTCTCTCTCTCTCTCTCTCTCTCTCACTGCCGTCTCACATCTCTCTCTCTCTCTCTCTCTCTCTCTCTCTCTCTCTCACTGCCGTCTCACATCTCTCTCTCTCTCTCTCACTGCCGTCTCACATCTCTCTCTCTCTCTCTCTCTCATAGACACTGATTGACACATCCAGTCAGGTCTAACAGTCCCAGGCGAGTCGAACACCAAGTAATGTTTTGATGTCATTGCTCATCTCTTGATGTTTAGAATACAAAGAAGGATTCTTTATTTAACCCTTTGAAGTGTCTGAAGCTTGGGGGGAAAAAAAAGCTCCATAATTTAATTTTAATGTAGAAAATATGCAAAATTTCTATTCAAATACTTTTGTCAGTTTGCACGCCCCATAGTGAAGTCCTCACAATTCTAAAACCCTTTGAAATCCTTTAAATTCTAGAAAACCTTTTGAAATCTTTAGAAATGTAAAACCTCTTTGTAGTCCTCACAATTCTAGAGCACTTTGAAGGCCTTAGAGTTCTAAAACCCTTTGAAACTCTCTGAAATCTAGAAAACTTTTAGAAATGTAAATCCTCTTTGAAGTCCTCACAATGCTTGAACACTCTGACGTCCTCAGATTCCTACAAGTGAGAAACAATTCATATAAATTCACTTCTTATTATTACCAACTTCAAAGGGTTAAAGTGACCCCTAAACTTTACAAAACATTTGTTCTGAGATATTTTTTTATCGTATGCTTTCATTTGCTGATAAATTTGACACACAATAGGAAATACAAGTTATTTTTTTGGCCTATTTTATGTTATTGTGTCATAAAATAAATGAGCCTATCAGGTTTAATATGCAAATCTTTTCCTTTAGTACACGGCTTTGCCCAGGGTAAAAGTGGGCGGTGCTTTGTAGGGTTAGGGGCGGGGCAAATTTGCATATTCATATAGTCTTGATTGCATAACGTTTAGGTTTCCTCTGCATGGTTTTCTGCTGTGTAATGACATTTCTGTGGAATCACCAAATGAAAAAAGATATTATTCATCACAGGGAAATTTTTATAGCCTTTAAATCCAAAATGAGATTTTGATAAATTTTACTAAAAGTTTGCTTAGCGGGAGTTGAGTTCGGATTTAAACGTAATCGGTTAAATATTCATCTCCATTTCGCTATGAAGTGCGCTATTCACTGTGAGATTACGGGTTTCATTTTGCCGTCTTTCCCCGAATTCCTGGACTTTTCTGTTGATGTATTTGGTTGCAGCAGCTCGGTTCCCCACCTCCCCCCTGCAGCCTTGAAGCTCTACTCATCTCTTCTCAGCCCACGCCGAGGGACATTTGTCTTCTTCCTCGTCCTTCTGCTGGAGATTTATGTCATTAATAATTCATTATGATCTGTGGAGGACCTTCTGAGACACGTCCGTGTCGAGCTTTTTAGTCACCGCTTGAGCAAAAGCAACGTTTTCCACCCACGATCACTGAGACTGGTAGCGTCCCGCTGAGAGCTGTGATCAGGGTGGTGAAAGGCATTGTGGGAAAGAAAGGAAGCCGGGGATGAGGATGCGCTTCGGAGCGCTGACTTTTTATTTACATACATCGCTCGATAAACTAGAGCTCGTTAGGGAAATAGATCCAAAAATGGCTTCCTGTGAAGCCGCTTTATGGAAATGTGTAAACTGAGTTTAATGTGTACGGAGGAAACCACTGCATGTGGTGCTGTTACAGGAAAATAATCAACAACAAGGTGGTGTGATGAACAGAGTTACTGTTACCAACCTGAAGTCGATTACGTTCCTGTAACAGCACTTCCGCGAGTGTTTTATTCCTCTTATCCTGCAGCAATTTGCCCCAAGTTTCATGTATTAAACAACACGTTATATTTTTATCCATTTACAGTCACATTTAATGTTCCATAAAACAAGTTAGTTCTTCTTCTCACTTACGTTATAGCAGCTGTAAACAGTCAGTCGTTCCCTCGCCTTTTTCTCCATTTCAATGTTAAATTGATGTTGATTGATGTTGTAACAGTAAACGTGTTAATGCAAGGGCATTTATGTGAAAGTAATTACACAAACACAAAAAAATGTGAATGTGGGAACAATCTGTGTGAACGCGAGAGCAGTTTGTGTGAATGTGGACAGTTCAGATTTGCAATTGGTGACAATTTCGAGAGCATTTATGTTAATGTGAGTACAGTTTGTGTGAATATTACAGCATTTAACGTGAATGCAAGAGCGCTTTATGTGAATACCAGAGCAGTTTGTGGGAATGTGACAGCATTTAATATGACTCCGGATGCAATCTGTGCCAATGCAAGCGCATTTAACGTGAATGTGAGAGCATTTAACATGAACGTGAGAGCATTTAATGTGAAAGCGAGAGCATTTAACATGAATGTGACAGCATTTAATGTGAATGCGAGAGCAGTTTGTGCAAACGTGAGTACAGTTTGTGTGAATATTACAGCATTTAACATGAATGCAAAAGCGCTTTATGTGAATGCGAGAGCAGTTTGTGGGAATGTGACAGCATTTAATATGACTCCGGATGCAATTTGTGCCAATGTGAGAGCATTTAACATGAATGTGAGAGCATTTAACATGAACGTGAGAGCATTTAATGTGAAAGCGAGAGCATTTAACGGGAATGCGAGAGCATTTAACGGGAACGTGAGAGCGTTTAACGTGAATGCGAGAGCATTTAACGTGAATCCGAGAGCAGTTTGTGCGAACGTGAGAGCAGTTTGTGTAATTGTGACAGCATTTAATGTGAATGTGAGAGCATTTAATGTGAATGTGAGAGCAGTTTGTGCGAACGTGAGAGCAGTTTGTGTAATTGTGACAGCATTTAATGTGAAGGCTAGCTTAATCTGTATACGTGTGAAATGTGTAAATATGAGTATTTTGTGTGGATGCGATAGCAATTTATGTGAAAGCGAGGGCATTCTTCATAAATTTGAAAGCATTTTATGCGATTGTGAAAGGTTTTTTTTATGCGAACGAGAGATCGATGGCTTAAACGCAATTTCACTTGTTTATTTCTATTAAGGTAAAATTTATCCATGTGTTCAGGCTGAATATTGATTTTTAGAGAATGTAGAAAAAACAATCCATCTATATTTTAGCACAATGTCTTTACAGAAGTAGTAATTACTGCAAGTTTTCTTCACAGAGCTCCTTTAGTGGGCTTTTTGTGGAACTTACACACACAATTATAGAATGCTTGAGACATCATATGAGCTTAGACGACATTAAAGTTTAAGTTCAATATAAAAGTTTCATTTAGATGATCAGACTTTAAAGAATAAATCTTTAAGGCTGCTGTACAGAGTAAATAATTCATTTTGTCGACAGAGTGTGTGATCGTTGTTATTTAACCTTTCAGTCAATACTCAGATGTGTGTGTGTGTGTGTGTGTGTGTGTGTGTGGGAGAGAAAGGCTTGTTTACCTCAGAATTATTTACATCATGTTCTGCCCGGCCAAACTGAAGTTTAATATCTGCTGAAGATATTTGGGACGGGTCCGAACACGGGTGCCGCATTTCAGCCTCGCGGGAGAAGATTTGATTTTCTCCTAATACGTTTCGTTGGCCGAGTTTCTCAGACTGGTTTTAACAGGGTTCAGCAGCGGGATTTGTCTTTTTATTGTGCATAAAACACCAAGTTTGAAAAGCTGCTGATTGAATGTTACAGGAAAAGTAATAACAGGGGTCACGGCTACCGACGCCGTACCATCTGTGCTGCGTTTATGCTAATCCGATAAGTCGACGAAGCGTCTTTAGATGTTTGTACTGTGTTTGTACTGCTTTAGAATTTGATGAGAATGTACTGAAACAGTACCACGACCCTGTTGAGTTCTGGATTCTGATTGGTCAGAAGGAGTTGATTAATTTTCTATAACAGCAGCTCTGACAGTAGTTCAGACTGCAGTTCAAATCACAGGTTTACAGTATATTACGTTAATGCGCACATTCTTATGTGTTTCTGTTACTATAGTAACAACTCATTCACAGGGGAGTAAAGAAACATGTGTGACCGTTGATATGATGAAGGAAGGAGTCTCCAGTGTCAGCGCTTTGTAACAGACAGAGTTAAAGCTGTAACTTTAAGTTTTCCGATATCTTCAGGACAGAAGAGTTTACACTTTTTTTGCAGCTTCTAGGGAACAAAATATCACAAGCTGTGTTTTTTTTTGTCTCATTAATTTCACAAGAGAAAACAAAAAGTAGCTGGTGAGGGAACAACTGTTTATAGCTGCTATAACATAAGTGATAACAGGAACTAACGTGTTTCACAGAACATTAAATGTAACTATAAATGGATAAAAAGTACCATGTGTCATTCTTTAATGAAAAAATTTTTAATATTGTAATCATTGGCAAATTGTTGTGGTATTAAACACTAGGGGATGTGCGTTTATAGGAAAATAATTCAATTCAGTGTGGTAACAGCAACTCTGCTTCATCACACCACCACGTTGTTGATTATTTTTCCATAACAGCACAACATGGAGTGTTTAATTACATATAATTAATCAAATTGATTATCCTATTGAGTAGAGTTTTTTAGATGTTAGACAATTTTCTCCTTCTTAAAAAAAGTTAAATCTCGAAACCTTAAAGGTTCTTCTGTAAGGATTCATTTCCAAGTATCTCCTTGCTGTCATTCCCGCAACTCTGACATGACATAAAGTCATTAATAATCAAACGTGATCTGATCTTTTTTCCATTTCATATCAAGACAAAATAATTTAAAATCCATAATGTTATCTCATGGGTTTTGACATCACTTCCTGTTGCGTTACGCCCTTCATCCGGTCGATTTATGATTGAATTTGGTTTGGGATCACAGGCAGTTTGTACAGTAAACACGTCATGTGGTTTTGTATGATAACGCTCACGTGTTGTGTGTGTATTGTACATATTCTTCAGTTTCCTGTGTAATTATTTCCTCACGTGTCTAACGAAGGCTTTCTGATGCTCTTTTTGCTGCCTCGGCTGTGCTGTTGAGCCACGTTTCAAGGTCACGGTCATTATTACTGCGAGACCTGAATGCCAACAGCCTGCAATAAAGCTGAGGCACTCGGTAATGCCGGCCAGAGCGCCGCCGCACAGAGACACGTTTTAGCACTTAGCTGTAAAATGGAGGAGCGTGACGTGGGATATGAAGCTGGCGTCTCCTGAGGGTTCGCATCGGGTGACAACGGGCTTTTATTCCCCGGACAGCGGGTCCATGGAAAAGACTGAGATATTTAAAGTGACAACATGCCACTCAGAGCAACTCCTCCGAAAAGAGATGATAAACTGTGGGCTTTGAGACAGCAGGCAAGGAAAACAACAACAACAACAACAACATCAACAATAATAACAACAACAACAATAATAATAATAATAATAACTGAAATATAAGTCTGTTTCCTTCTGTCTGTATATCTCTCTAACTGTCTGTATTTTTGTCTGCCTGTCTGTTTCTGTGTCTTTCTGTCTGTCTGTCTGTCTATGTTTCTGTCTCTCTCTCGCTCTCTATCTGTCTGTTTATCTGTCTCTTTGTCTGTGTCTATTTCTCTGTCTCCCTCTTTTTCTGTCTTTCTGTCTGTTTCTCTGCATGTCTGCTGTTTCTGTGTCTGTCTGTCTGTCTGTCTGTCTGTGTTTCTGTCTCTCTCTCTCGCTGTCTATCTGTCTGTTTCTCTGTCTCACTCTTTTTCTGTCTCTCTGCATGTCTGTCTGTTTCTTTCTGTCTCTCATTTCTCTGACTGTTTCTGACTATATGTGTGTCTCTCTCTGTGTCTATCTGTCTGTTTATCTGTCTCTTTTTCTGTATCTGTGTCTCTGTGTCTGCCTCTTTTGCTGTCTCTCTGTCTGTCTGTCTGTCTGTCTGTCTCTCTGCATATCTATCTGTTTTTCTCTCTCTGTCTGTCTCTCTGTCTCTCTTCTCCCCATCTTGCAGTTTACAGTCAGACAGCTTCAGCACTGTCTCGGCTAATCGATTGTCCTGTTGCACTATTTTCACACGGAAGCAGATCGATCCTGAGTGCCGACACACACCTCGGCCGAACACACACACACACACACACACACACACTCCTGTGCAGCACAGCTTAGCCTCCTGCTGAGTGTAAACGGGGGAGTCTATACTCCGGGACTCCATGCTGTGTCCATGACAGGCAGCTGTAACCCCGAACAGAGCTCAGCATGTCTGAGGGAGAAAGAAAGGCAGAAGGGTGGAAAGATGGAAAGAAAGGCAGAAACCACAAGAACCACGATCCACAAGAACGCAGCTTCCAAAAAAAAAGAAACGCAGCTTGTCATGTTACAGAGAAACCGCAAAGAAGCGTAAACTCCTCTGTGCTGGAGATGTCCTCTGACACTGGAGACTCCTTCCATAAATGCGAAATAAATAAACGTGTCCTTACAGAAAACTTCACCATAACGATGATTTTTTAATCAGTTTATGTGGAGCGTCCGGCCTGTGAATGAGCCGTTACTATAGAAACGATAACATATTCATGCTGTAATGTTTGTGCTGTAGCTCTGACTCACTTCCTGTGGGCTGTGTTTTCCAAATTCATGGAGGAGAAAAGCTCCAGTGGGACGTTACAGACGTTACACACCGTGTGATTTTTAGCGGTCGTTGATGATAACGAGTGCGAGTTCAACAGCTCGTGCGATTACGGCACTGTTCACTTTCTCTCCGCCTCACAAACTTAATCGAATTCCTTTAATAACAACAGGAGAGGGGGCTTTTACTGTCCCACCTTCGCTCGTTCCCTTTTACCTTCTCTCTCTTTTATTCTCCTTTTCTCTCCTTCTCTCTTTCATATTGTTTCTCTCACCCTCTTCCATTCTCTCTCTCTCTCTCTCTCTCTCTCTCTCTCTTTTTGCTCTTTTTCCTCCCTACTCATCATTCTTTATCTCTATTTTCTTTCTCATGATCTTCCTCTTGACTTTGTCGTCCCTTCATCTCTCTCTATCTCTCTTTAATTTTTTCTAATTTATTTCCTCTCATTCTCTTTCTCTCTTTCACTCCCTTATTCCATTCTTTCTCTTATCTTTCATTCTTGATTCCTTTCCTTTCACATTCTCTCATATTATTTCTACCATCTTCAGCTATCTCAGATACTTTTACACTTTTTTTACAACTGCTATCTTTACACTTTGTTGTTTACCAACAGTTTACTGACAGCTAGCTTCGTTTACCAATAACTACAGTATCTTTATGTCTTGTATGTGGACACCTGACCATCACACCCGTATGTGGTTCTGCACCAAACTGTTGCCACAAAGTTGGAAGCACACACTTGTATAGAATGTCTTTGTATATTGTAGTTTTACAGTTTCCCTTCACTGGAACTAAGAGGCTCAAACCTGTTCCAGCATGACAATGCCCCTGTGCACAAAGCGAGCTCCATGAAGACATGGTGTGTGAAGGTTGGAGTGGAAGAACTCGAGTGTCCTGCACAGAGCCCTGACCTCAACCCCACTGAACACCTTTGGGATGAACTGGAACACCGACTGAACCCCAGACCTCCTCGACATCCCAACATCAGCGCCTGACCTCACTAATGCTCTTGTAGCTGAATGAACACAAATCCCCACAGCCACGCTCCAACATCTAGTGGAAAGACTTCGCAGAAGAGTGGAGCTCATTATAACAGCTGGAATGAGATGTTCAACAAGTACACTTGGCTGTGATGGTCAGGGGTGCACAAACTTTAGGCCCTATAGTGTTACACTTTGTTTACGAACAGCTATGTTTCCACTTTATCTTTGCTGTTCACCTACAGCTGTCGTTACGTTTTGTATAATTTCAGCTGTCTTTAAGCATCGTTTACCGATTGATGCATGCCCGCAGTGTCTTATGGGTAATAAAGCGTCTCACAGCTGCTGAGAATAACATCATGTGAACACTCAAAAATAGAAAAATGACTACCATGAAGTCGTGTTAAAAACTGTGTGGATGTTTCTTTAAAAAATGCCTAGTCGTGAATTCCACAACTGTGTGTTGTTAACATAAATACTAAAATCTTGTGCATTACCTGTGTGACGTGACCGCCGATCAGACACGTGATTTGCTCTTTCCTCCAGATCAGATGTATCTGGGATCAGCACCGGCAGGCACTGAGCAACATCAATTATTGCCCGTATTGGCAGGGCCCTGGGGTAATTGGTTCGCTCCTGCTACCGATCCCACCCGAGCTGAGCCAATTTCAACAGTCAGTCAGAGCCGCTCGGTGTTTAACAAGCTATTATCCAGCCTCGGCTTCTCGGCTAAACTCACAGCTACGGAATAAACAGTGCAGGAGAAATAGTGGAAACTGCTATGGAAATACATCACAATCACACGTCAGATTTAGACACAGTTGGTATAAAGTTACAGTACAATCCAAGAAGTCTACTCTTCAGAGCTGTTTATTTCACATTGCCTAAGTCTGAAACAGTGGGATCTTATTAACTGAAGGAGAGGAAGTAAACTCAAGAAAAAGTCCGTTTTTAATGGCAGTGCATGCACCCAAACCTGAGGGTGCCAATACTTTATAGTTTCGTGATAATACAGAGAAAGGATTTGGGCAAATTCTGTGGTTAAATCTCAAATTCAGCTTTTTTATCTATACCCAAACAAAGCCATTAGGGATTTGCTCATCACTAGGAGATGGCAGATTTTGACGAATCATTGGGAAGAAATGGAAAACCAGGTGACATGAAAACATTACTGCGAGTCAATAAATTGGTTTAAAATGGCGGAAATCCCCAGAAAAATTATTTTTAAAGTGAGAAAGAAACTTTGGCAGACAGTGATAACACTACTGAAGAAGTGACTCGTCCTATAACAGCACATCTCAAAGTGCTTTTTTCCTCTTATAGTGCAGCAATTTTTCCAACGATTACAATTTTTCATTAATTAAAGAACATCGTGTAGGGATCCTGAACGGCGCAATGGAAAAGGGTATGTCCTAACAAGTTTGAATTCCAGTGATGCCTCAGCCATCCATGGCTCAGAGTCTAGAGAGCAAAATCAGCCATGTTTTCAGGGTGGGCGGGGCATAATCTTCGCCCCCTGTCAATCACAGTGACATTCATTGTGGGCTTCTGTCAGCTCATGTATGCGGAATACGGAAGCTAGCGCTTTCCTTTGACTGTATTTCCTTTGACGGTCAAAATTTCGGAGAGCATTTAACGTGTTATACTTTTTATTCATTTATAGTAACATTCAATGTTTTGTAACCTCCGTGAAACATGTTAATATTCACTAATTTTTCTCTGTCTTGAAGTTAAAGTGCCAAAAAAATGCAGCTTGTCATGTTACCGTGAAACCACAAAGCGTAAACTCCTCTGTCCTGAAGATGTCGGAAAAGTTACAGCTTTACTTCGGACTGTTACGAAGAGCTGACACTGGAGACTCCTTCCATAAACTTAGAGATGTTTCACCACGTCAACGTTTTTTTCAAGTCCCTGTGAATGAGCTGTTACTATAGAAACGATAACGTATTAGCACTACGATAACGAGCGCATTCATATAAACCTGTTATTTACGTTGCAGCTGAACTACTGTCAGAGCTGCTGTTATAGAAAATTAATCAACACCTTCTGACCAATCAGAACCCAGAACTCAGATACACATTAAAGGTGCGAAAGAGGTCCCTTTCTTACATGTAATGTAAATGTGTTTCCTCAGTGACAAGCATTGTACCGTTAAACAGTACCGTTTTCAGGACAGTTAGAGAGTCGGCCAACTCTGTCCTCAAGGAAAAATGAAATAAATGAAAGAAGAATGCACAATAAAAGCCCCGGCGCTATACAGGACTGTTTATAGGCTGCAGAGAAGCGAGAAAGAAGAAGGCCTTGGCTTTAATAAGAGCGTCTGTGCTGTCAGCGCTGATATCGCTCAGCGGAGGAACACAACAGTGACAGAACACACAGTGCCGACGCTGCTGCACTTTATACGGAGAGACGTTTCAGTTATGAAGAGAGAAAAAGGCCAGTAAAAATAGAGTTACAGAGAAACACAAGGCTGTAGAGAGTGCAAGTAGAGCACCAAGAGCTGTGTTTCATTTATTTTTTAAAAATTAATACGATGGAATTTCACTCAGGTGATCCGTGTTAGTGTGTAGAAGAATCGACTGTTTAAAATCCAGTGCGAGGATTCCTCATCACTCACCTGCACTAAGGAAAAATGAATAAAATACTAGGATTTATTTTAAAAATGACATCAAAAAATATAATACTTTATCTTTTAGAGCAGCTTATCAGGTCTATCTGCAATATACTTGTACAGCTACTGAATGTAGACAATCTGCTGTGTTGGACAAAAGTATTGGCACCCTTGTACCCCCTTACTTGATCCCTATTAGTGTCTACAGTATAATAAGAATCAATTATTGAAATAAAGATGAATCTAGTGTTTAGGTGGAGAATTAGTCATAAAAAAGCTTCAAAATGATGGAAAGACGTCACCACTGAGCAGATATTACAACATTATATCTTGTTAGTCACCTTGTAGGTGTTCAGTTACACAATAAAGCTCCTTTTTTCCAAGTACAGTGTGTATTAATCATCATTCACCTTCATCAGAGACTGATCTTTTTTGTGGACTGTTTAAAACCCCAACAACAACAACAACAACAACAACAACAACAACAGAAACACGGCTAAACCTGATCTGTACGATGGCACTGAAACTGCACTATTATATACGACATGATTTTTTATGAGCCGTGATGAAAACTCAAACATTTCCTTCGAACCACAACCAGAAAGATGGAATGGAAATGATGCCAGCATTGATGTGATGACTAAAAAAAAAAACTCCTCGTCTCTGAAAGTTCCTCTCGTTTTGCATCAGTTTCAGTTCTGGAAATGAACAAAATATATTTTTTTAGAAATAGACATTTTCCCTGAGTCATGATCGCTGACTCAAACGGTTCCCAGAGCAGGAACACGAGGACAGACTGATGATTCACAAACACGACTAAAAAAACTGGAAAAGAGCTGCGGTGGAACAGAGCAGAGCAGAGTTCAACACTCAGGAGGCAGAATCGAAGGCTAATGTTTTGCACTAGACCCGCCTCCACAGGGAAAAAAAACATTTCTGCCATGTTTATTTGCATGTGTGTTAATATTTTAGTAAATTATTATGTAATTTTGAAGCTCTGCAGAGATTAAAACACTAAATTGCTAACATTTGAAACTGCATATTACTTTAATAAAGAAAGCAGACTATATTGAGTGATTGAAACATCTTAAACTATCCATTAAATGATCATTTTAAACAAACGTTTTAGATATTAAAAATGTTTGGTTTCAGGTCAACAGTGCATCTGATGGTTCCATTTTTTTGCCTTGTCTGTCAGAGTATGTTTGAGTATTTGATTCTTTCTCATTCCGAGGAGATAATCATTTTCTAGCTCCATTTGTTGAAAATCACATAGATTTCTAATTTCTAATCAATTTCTAAAAGCATTTTTTGACGTGCGTCGCAAATGGCTTCCATTTTAACAAGCGATTCAATCCATGCCGGCTGAGTAGAGACACGAGCGTCCCTTTCGCGTTTATAATTTTTAAAAGCGACATGTAAGCTCCACTGAAATTGCATTTTGTGTATGCTGTAAATATCACAGGTTTATAATAACACACTCGTTCTAATACATTATCGTTTCTATAGCAACAGCTCATTCACAGGGACTTGTATAGCAAACGCTCCATGTTATCTAAGACTAATAATAAACATTAAAAATTTCTGTTGTTCAGCAAAGAAAAACGTGGATAATCGTTGATATGGTGACATGGTTTATTTAACATTTACGGAAGGAGTCTCCAGTGTCAGGGCTTTGTAACAGTCAGAGCTAAATCTGTATCTTTACAGACGCAACAGAGGAGTCCTGAAGAGCGATGCAAATATTCAGCTAAACTCTCTTCTCAGTTGTAAATAGACTTTTTTAAACAAATGAGCAAGTGCTGTGTCTGAACGCACACACACACACACACACACACACACACGCACACACACACATGGTGTAGAGGTTCTCTAACTAACCCCACATTTAGTCTGTATTCAGAAGCACATGTGCTCTGGTTCAACATTTTAAGAAGCTAAAACGCTGAGCCAATTCAGGAACCGGACCAGACGTTCTTGCGTGTTCCAATGAGGCGGAGAAACGGGCAGGCAAACATTAGAACGTTTCCCTTAGCAAATGTTGAAAGGTGAAGTTGGAAGCGTATTTTTAAACTGAATTAGGACGTCCATTGATCTGGGCTTTGAGGGAGAGGGGTTTTGGCGAGCCAACATATGTGATGGGAGCCAGACTGAGACATTTGGAGAGAGAGAGAGAGAGAGAGAGAGGGAGTTTGGCAGTGTAGGAGGAACGGGTGGTCCTGGAACGTGGTTCTGCATGTTAGCATGCCAACACGTGGTGAAGGAGCCAGAGAGAGAGAGAAGAGAGAGAGAGAGAGAGAGAGAGAGAGATGTGAGAGAGGGAGAAAGTGTAAGGAAGGAAAAAGAAGTATGGCTATTTTCAGAAAAATTGCTGGTTGTAGTGCCTTTTGTGCACATATTAAAAAAAAAAACAAAAAGCGTCTCATGAGATGTGCACACTGTAACCATAACAACGCTCTCACCTGTCCTAGCTAGCTAACTCTTACCTGGAGAACTAACTCTCCCAACTTACTATCTAGATTTATCTAGATATTATCAGTACCAAAGTAAGAAATGAACCACTGCGTGTCATGCTGTTGTAGTACATTAATCAACAACAGGGTGGTGTCATACTGCTGCCACTCTGAAGCTGATTGTTTTCCATTGTTTTAACAGCATGTAGCCAAGTGTTTTATTCCTCTTACACCACAGCAGTTTGCCACGTTACAATTTTTATTCATTAAAGAAAAGCACGGCCGTGTATTTATCAGTTTATAGTTGCATTCATTGTTGTGGAATGTTGACGAAACAAGTTAGTTCCTGTTCTCGCTTATGTTATAGCAGCTATAAACAGCTATAATCGTTTTTCTCTCTCTTCAAGATAATAAGATAAGACAAAACAAACGCAGCTTGTCATGTTACCAAGAAAGAAACCGCAAAAAAGCGCAAAAACTCCTCTGTCCTGAAGATGTCGGAAAACTTAAAGTTACAGCTTTACCCCTGACACTGGAGACTCCTTCCATAAACGATAAATAAACATCTTCTAACAGAATCTGTTGCTATAGAAACGATGACGTATTCTAATTAGAACAAGTGCACTAATATAAACCTGTGATTTGGAGCTGCACTACTGTCAGAGCTGCTGTTATAGAAAATTAATCAACACCTTCTGACCAATCAGAATCCAGAACTCAACAGCGCTGTGAGATATAAAGACGTTTTTGCTAACGTTACCGTTTGTCTTGACCAAGCTTGGCTACATGTAAACCAATATCTCATGTATTTAATCCCCAGGCTTATAGTTTTCACTTTCTTCAAAATTTATTCATTCATCCTTTTATTCATTCATGAGACATCAGTCAAACTCGGTGCTAAATTATCACCTCTGAATCCCCGCGCTTCGCATCTCGCCTCGGAGGAAATCAACAGCACGTCTTAAAGCGCATTATCGAACTGTGTCATGTTCCAAATCACACTTTATGATTTTTTTTTTTTTACATTTGAATCACTATTTGTTTTTCAAAAGGAGAGAAACTCTGTTACTATGGAAACGGTTCGCTATCGTGGAGTGAAAGTGAATTTGTTCAGATTTAGTCCTGGTGAAAACAACGCCAGCTGGTGAAATACGGCTTCTGCTTTTATCATTTAAAGCTTTATTAGGGGAAACTAGAAAGTGTCTTGTGTCAGCTTGTGAAGACATGAGAAGAATATGAGCTTTTTCATTTGTGGTTATTCTGTATAAAAATTAATTAATTAAGTAAGTAATTAAAAATCTCACTGGCATCTTTGTGCATTTCCATTTTTTTTTTTTACTTCTGCTAAATTTAACCAAACGTTACGGAGGCCGCCATCTTAGAAAAACCGAAACAGTTTGTTTCAATTCAAGGCTCCGCCCCTGAAACAAAATGGTGGAATTTTTCCCCGAAAGTTGGAAATGCAATTATACAATGTGTGAAATATTTGAAGAAAAATTTAACCAAGTTTTTATGGAAAATATTTCAAATTTACTTCTGATTTGTTTGGTTACGTTAGCAATACATCTTTTTTGGGGAGGGGGATAAATATAGCCACTAATAAAATAAAAAAACATAACTTTAATCGACAACATTAAGTACCTCATGTCAGTACACTACACTTTATTCATTCTATTACATTTACATTCATTTTTTTCTGCCATATTGTCTTTTCTCTATTATAATCTCTAATATATTTTCTGTATTATTCTCTACTACAGCACCCCTGAGAACATGCAAACTATTCTACAAGAAATGACAATAAAGTTCTAAAGTGAATCTTGAAAAATGTAAACAGATTAAAAAGTTTGACAAGTTGCAATTTAGTAAATAAAAAAGGTGACTGTTGGCAAATTGCTGTGGTATAAGAGGAATAAAACGCTTAATGCCGTGCAGTTATGGGAAAATAATCAACTTTGGAGTGGAAACTGTAACACCACGTCACGGTTGATTATTTTTCTATAACAGCATGACACACACAGTGGTTTATTTTTCGCTAGTTATCATTCTATAATTGTATTTGTTTTGTTTTTTTTTTAAACTAATTGAATATAAAGTGTAAAGGTCTCGGAGTTGTTGTAGCAGATTTCCATCACATCGTCCTCCTGCAGCATGGAGATCATTTGCTTTCCATAAAATCAGCATTAGAGTTATTTTGTGATGAGGAACAGCGTGTTGCGCGTTATTGCGAGGCCTCTCCAGCCCCGAGCTGAACTCCGCGCTAATTTATGGAAAGTAATACTGCGTGGGAGGGAAGACCGCAAGACAAAGCGCAATCTTTCGAAGCAGATGATGTGCAAAAAGTGTTTTCAGAAGAATGAAGAAGATTGTGTAGTGCTTATCATGGTGAAGCTTGCCACATCTCATGCATCTAAAACAACTGTTTATCCCGTAACGCCTGGCGTAATTGTTCTATTATATGTTTTATATCAGTTTGATGCCTAATATTTCCCTTTGCGTGTGTTTTTTCTTCCAAACCGTGCATTAATGTCATCAACAAGGAAGACGATTCCACACATTTGGACTGCTTAGGAAATGATTTGAAAACGGTTCTTTAGGCAGGTGAGAACACTTCCAATCTGAATCGATTCTGAATCAACTCTACTGCAGGAAGTGAATCAAACACATGGTGTGTTTTGGGTTGCAGCGTTTTGTTTGTTTGTTTCTGGGTTTTTTTTTCCAACCTGCTAAACTGAGCCAAAGCACAGCACACACGAAACTAGTTCTTTCTATAATTATCTATAATCATTTGCTCGTGTGATTTCTCCACTTTTCGACAATCGGCGCTTTGTTTCCATTTTCCGTCACCATATTTCAGACCAATTTTTTGCTTTTTAGTTTGTTTAATTATGTCCAAATGACACCAAATAGCAAATGAACCAAAAGAAATAATTTCAAACTAATTTGAAAAACACACTAATATGTGTGAAACGTCCTAAAACTTGGGTTTGAGCAACAGCAATTTAACTCTTATAACTTTATAAATATTGTACTATTAAAATGTTCCACAGGGAAAAAATAATCAGGCAAAAAATTAGTACTTGATAATTATGACATTATGACACTGTGCTTGCTTCATTATTGATACTTAATGAGTGTAAATGTGGAATTTACACACAATAGCATGCTATTTTTATAGCTAATAGCACAGCGTAACTAAAGTAACGGCGGAGGAGTGGGGTGTAGACAGCAAGTGTAAATAGGGGGCGTGGTTAATTTGCATATCATGCATATTCAGAAATCTTGCCTTCTTTTTAAAGGTAAAATATATAGAGATGCTTCTAGGCCGTTTTTAGTTGTTTTAGCTAAGAAAAAAAAAACACATTAAACAATTTACATTATTTAACATCCTTTTTTGTTTTAATCAAAAAAAAAAACAACCACAAATATCCGCCCTGAAATCATCTGTAGTCCTCCAAGTTACATCATCAAGGTAAATACTGTAAATCTTGATCTAGAAACCTGTCGTGTGCTTTTGCTTTTGCATTTGCTTAAAAATAACTAATAATTTTGTGAAAATTGCGGATTTCCTTATTCTATTCTATATATTCTTCTTATTATTATGCTTCATACACATCATTTAAACACGTTTTGATTGTTTTAAAATTAAAAATCCACTTTAAACTATATTCTTGTTCACCAAATATCTGAACCTTTGTGTCGACTTTGCTGTGATTTAAGAAATTTAATGGCTTCATTTTTGGAAATAGGGATTTCCGGCTCACCAGTAATTTTGTGTATTTTAGCAATAAGACATTACTTTGCTGGATCCAGTGGAGGAATCATCCAGCATATGAAATTGTCACATTTTTCACAGAGTTAATTGCCGTGTCACATTGCTCTCGCCTCGGGTTCTCGTTCTCCCAAAGGATTAAAAGATTTGTCTTTAAAGTGTTTGCTGAGGACGCCGGAGGATTTCGCTGAGACGGACATCTTCAGTCTTTTCTGTTGAACAGAGTGTCTTATCCAGGTTTACTGCCAAAGTTTGACTTTGTGTCAGAAGTAATGAAGAGAAAACAGTTCAATTTCTGGACCCCAGACAGACATTTGTCATAATTTCAGCCTCAGGAAGAATTAAAGAGAGGTGACTCTGTATACCACTAACTCACTTTAGCTTTTGGTTCTTAACTTTATCAGGTTTAAATGAGACAAAACACAGATGCTGCAGTCCTTAAGTTCCTCCATCTCCAAGTTACATCATCAGGAGAGGTTTTCTCACTCCTCAAACTGTAAGTATTGGTCCTGAATCCATGGCATGTTTACTACAACAACACTTAGTCCAAATATCTCTTTAAATCATGTGATGATCTTTACATCACATCACACACAAGTCTACCATTTCCTCTCTGATACACCCGCTCCTCTCCAAAAATCTCTCACGAGAACGCCACGCATCGACCCAGCCTCATCAATTCTTCATTTTTGGTGTTGAATATCAGCGCCCACTCCCTTTCCCCACCCTCCTCGCTCAACACACTTTACCGGCAGTGTTTCAGAGATCTTTAGAATCAGACCCATCTCCACACGCCTGCATTAATAATTCAGAACATTTTTAGAAGCACATTAGCACTGGAACGAGGAGTTCCGATTGCGTAGTGTTTCAAAAACAAAATGAAATTAAGGTTTCAGATGCAAATCACAAAAAAATTAGGAAGGTTACAAAAAAATTAAGGGAGGCTTATACAATTGAGACGCAAATGCTATAAACTCTAGCTACATGATAATTAAATAGTAATAAAATTCCCCTCATTTTTATTTAAAAAGCCCAGATATACAACACACGTGAGAATAATAAAAGTGAGGGATTCATTTGTTTTTTTTTTTTTAAAAAAGCATTAAATGAGAATTACCTACAAATAATACAGTAAATGGTAATATTAATTGAATTTAAATTAAATTAAGTTAAATAAAACAAAGTGGTGAAACAATTATTAAACTATAGTTCCAGCCAATTAAAATTCAAAGAAAGGAAAAAAAAGCATGAAGATGAAGAAGGTGTGGTTTTGTTTTTTCTTTTGTTTTATACACACATTTGCTCCTATTTTCATTCTTTCCATTTTTCTCACAACAGGTACATGTTTCAACTTTAAACAACCTGGATTTTTTAAAAATAATAATAAACAGCTTATTCTTGGAAAAGGCTGACAGATCCGCCGTGTGCACGCCGCAGCACAGCCTCCGTCCTCCGTCCTCCGTCCCACCAGCTGTAATAGAAAAAGTTTTTGAATGCATCTCGTATTCGATCAGCCCAAATCACTCCGGCTGAACATTGATCACACGTCCAGAGGCCATGAATATCATCATACAGCTGCTAAAGTCAGAGCGAGCTCTGTGATATTTTAATATCTTACACTTCATCTCATGCTGCAATAAATTTTGCAGTGTGGGAGGAAAAAAAAATGGCTTCTTTGATCATTTTTGAGGCTTTTGAGGCCCATATGGTCAGTGGAGCCTGAATCCTGTACTTTAAACAGATGAAAGGGATCATTCTGGAAAAAATAAACTCCACAGTGTACTCTTTACTCTAAATGAAGTCGATCAGTCAAAACGTGTTCGGTGGCCGGTGTTTGCTTCTTAATAGCGCTAATATTGCTAACATACTGTATAATAAAAGTTTACCTCTCCCTAAATATCTTTTTTCTGCTCCTTCGGATGTTCTTCAGGTGTGCTGATGTGGTTTAGGACACGGTACGACTTTCTGTCATTTATAAACCTGAACAAAACCTCGCCGTCAGGCTGAACACTGGAACGTTATTTATATAGGCGGCCATCTTGGACAATCACTTTATTTAACACGATTTGGTATCACTGAGGCCCCGCCTCCTGACGTTTTTTTCTGACAGTGAGAAAATACAAACCAGGTCGCAGCAAAAAGTCAACCTTCATAACGTTTTGTCGCTTGTTATAAATTTACAAGTGCAAGACCCTGCTGGTGATAATATACTCACCTAATATATATAAACACATTCAATATGTTTATACTGAAATATTTGGGATGTGATTCGTGATTGTGGTGCTGATTTGTTGGTTGGCGCTGTATTTTCATTATTCCTGTGAGAAGTTAGCGGTTGTGTGTCACGCCGACATCACATTTTCTTCACACTCACCATTTTCTAGTGATGTACAAATTCGTATTAATGAGAAATCCAGTGTAGAAGTAATGGAGACTTCAGTGCGAACACTGGACTCAAAGTCCCAGAATGCAACGTAGCTACATGTCTCTACAGAGACTCGGCTCGGCTAGTTAGCGATCTACGAGATAACGAGCAATGGCGAAGACACTGACGGTGGAATTATTGTGAAAGTTGAAGCTTTGGAAGCTGATCTGTTTGAGCAGAGTGTACAGATGAGGAGGTGATAGAGCTGGACAGAGTGAAGGACTAAAGCGCCGCTGCATCAATCTCTTTAGCCACTATCAGCATGGCATTGTGGGTAATGTATACACCGTTGACTAAACCAAACTATAAACCAGAAATAGAGCAACATGTAGATGAAGGAAGTTTAAATAAAAAATGTGATTATAAGATCAAGATTGTGCACAGCTGTATACTGAATGTCATGCATTTATTATAAATATTGATATGCAATTTTTTTTTAATTTGTGCTGTTCATTTTATTTAAAGCAAATATATCCAGATTGGGGCTTGTATTTATGGAAAAGGGTGAGTATAAAATTAAATACGCAAACTTCCAACACCAAACTTGTTGACTAATCAACGATCTTTATTTGTTGTAAAGGGAAATTGTGTCAATTTAATTTTACAGCAGATCATTCCTTGAAGATTGAGGCTTTATTTCTGTGACAAGTTTGAAATAAAAACATCATTTAAAATGCAAAAAAAAAAAAAAAAACACCACCCATCCGTTTTAGTTGGCGTGTAATCCCTCAGTAGCTCTGAGGTAAACCTCTGCACCGTGGCCGTAATCACGCCGAGACGCCTGGAGCTCCGCCGCAGATCCCAGGTCTTATTCGATCTGATTTTCACCGTCTCTGGCCCGAGAGGATCCAGATAATATCTCTCAGGTTAATGACGGGTGAATCTAAGCATGCAGGTAGTGAGATACGCTTTCGTTCCTCCTCTCATCACCTCGCCACGATTCATTTGATTTCTGAGGTGGTAGCCAGACGACTTTTTTTTTTTTTTTTTTTTTTGAATGTATTTGAAACAAATGCAGTTCAGCATTCGACCACAGCGTCATCACTCCAATGCACAGGGAAAGATTTACTGCAAAATGAAGTCATTTTCTGTGGCAAGATTGCTCCAGGACATGAAATGTAGCATGATGTAAAAATCCTGCTGTGCAATTGCGTGTCAGTTTAACAGCCATGATGTGACATTTACAACCTCGCTGAGTCTTCATCATGTATACAAATCAACCGTGTGCAAATCATACATGTGGATACATCAGTGTTGAGGTGCAGGCAGATTGCAGTGTAAATATAATACAAATATAGACATTATTCAATATTTCTTTAACGTAATATTAGCTAGTAGCTGCGTTGTGTAAATGACCATCACATAAAGTGTCTCTGAAATCAAAATGTGCACATTTCAGACATGTATATCTAAAAAAAAAAATTAACATTTTATAATTCATCATTTTTGGGAAAAATTTTTGCTGACTCATTCTGTACTAACTTTGTGTTCATCCAGTTAAATGCTCTCTAGAACATATATGCTCCGCCCCCAGGGGCGTGTCTTGCGCTACAGTAGCAGCTCGTTAACAGTAAACATGGCTCGTCGTTGTGTTTTTGCGTTTTCCCGCAAATTATTCCCTTATGGGAGGAGTTTATTCATTTGGAAGTGGGCGGAGTTTGTGCATGTTGGCAGTTTTGTGACTTTTCAGAGGAGTATTTTAACAACTTGGTGCTGGATTTTCGCAACCTCAGACTGACGGAGGACGCAATGTCGTGTTTATGCGCAGTGTTTGGGAGCTTCTCCATCAGTAAGAGTCAGTAATATCATTTTATCTATCACTCGGTAACGCCCCTGCGGCCCTTCGTCACCATCGGCGCCGCTTACACTCGACCTCGCCTCATAGTCTTGGGTGAAGTGGGTGAAGTCGGTGGTGAGAAATCCTCGATTTTTTAGATATCGAAGTTCTCGATATTTAGCTAGCTCGCTACATTACCGTTAAGTGTGTTTAGATTGGCCGGAGGCGTGGCATGACCACGACCATCTCGAACACTATTGGCTGTTGCGTAAATCAGTCAAGCACTTCAACACAGCGTCAGTCAGTGAGGTATTTCCTGTTTCAGAAGAAAATACATCAACATACTTAGCCATTTTATGGGATATTTAAAGGAGTAGTTCAAATGTAAACATTTCTTTCATCAGCCAAAACATTTCGGCGATTAAATTTGCTTCTGTCGCTTTATGAGGCAAATGTAAATCTATCTCACTCTAGATGGTTTCCATAAAGAAATCTTTCTATACTTGCTTCAAACAGCATCCTTAATCGCTGTCATTTTTATTTTTAATGAACAATTTACGATTTTTAAAATACCAGGCATTATTTATCATGCTGATGTATTTCATTTTATTTATTTATCCGCATCACTTCCTGCTTTCTGCTACCTTCAGATTTTAGAGGGCGTGGCCAAGGAGACTCCAAGATGGCCACCTATATCATTATAGGCCAAGATGGCCGCCTATATATCATTTCAGAGTTCGGCTGCATGGTGAAGTTTTTTTTTTTAATGTTTATAGATTACGGTATGAGGTAATTATTTATTAAGATGATTTTGGGTGAGATTTGAGGTTTGTGTTGCTTGTTAGCTAGACTAACAGTGAAAAACTAAAAAAAAAAAAAGCGAATGTCAGACAATAAACATGTCTGGATGATGGATTACATTTGGGACAAGTGTTAAATTAAATCAGTTTCATTTTTTTCAAACTCTCCCTTTAATTATACCAGTGGAATCTCTGCTCCAGACTGTTTATATACTGAAATAAATTAACGAATTGTTAATTAACGGTTTATTAACACTGCAATAGAACTAGTATAACGTGCTTTAATGAATGTGCTTCATTACTATTTCTGTTTCCTGCCCAAAGTTCTCTGATTAAAAGTACAGCCTGTGCTCCGTGCTCCGCTGTTCGATCAATCTCACCGCCCCAATTTCTTCCTCTTAACAAGATGTCGCTGTTTTAAAATGAGATTGGATTTTTTTTTTTTCTCGGTCAGAGGTGAGAGATCCGTCTCAGGTGTTTGCATGTTTAACTTCGGATCAGCCCTGACATCGAGACACACATCACAAGTTCTCTTTAATTAGATTGCACAGAGCTACAAGGAACATTTCAAGCCTCGAGCTAACCCGTTTCCCTCACAGCCGAAACACTGATTTTATTAAAGAATAGAGAAATTATTCCTTCTTTTTTTTTTTTTTAATAAAATCCATCTGTAGATCGCAGCCCACAGAAATCAGCAAGCTGACACAAGCTTGAATTTTTTAAAAACCATGTTCATTAATGTTTATAATCTTTACTGCAAGCATTAGCTAGCTAGCAAAAATAAACTGGCACATTTTTAAAGTCAAATTCAAAAAACATGAAACATGAAACATGAAAACATGAAAACCATGACTGTAGTTAAATTCTTACAGGATTTAAAAATCCATAATCTTCACTGCAAATGGCTAGCTAGTTAGCTAAAATAACCTAAATTAGCAATATTTCTGAGAGTTTTTTTTTTTTTTTAACTCTGTTCATAAATCTTTAAATCTTCCCCGCTAACATGAACTAGCTAGCTAAAATAAGCTAACAGGATTTTTTTTGGGAAAAGATTTTTAAGGTCAAATTCATAAAATGTTTACTGCTTACTACTAGCAGTAGCCTGTTAGCTAGCTCGTGCTAATCTGTCAGGATTTTTTTAAGGATATTTAAGTCATTTTCATAATTTTATACATTTTCACAGTCTTCGTTGCTATGAAAGCTAGGTAGGTAGTTAGCGCTAGCTAATCCTGACAGGATTTCTGCGAAGATTTTTATTTCTATACATAAATGCTCACACACTTTATTCCTAGCTAACATTTAACATCTAGTTAAACTGACGTGATTTCTGTTTTGGTCGTATTCATGAATTAATACATTTTCACAAGCTTCACTGCTAAAGCTAGCTAATTAGCTAACATTATCGAATCCTATCGGAATTAATGACTTGTTCATAACTGTTCATCTTTTTCTCTGCTAGTACTAGACAGTTAGCTAACCTCTGCTAACCTGAGAGGAACTCTAAAAGGATTTTTAAGTCATATTTATAAATTCCCAAATTTTCGCAAACTTCATTGCTAAAGCTAGGTAGGTAGCTAGCGCTAACTAATGCTAACAGGATTTCTAGGAGGATTTTAAAATTCTATACATAAAAATTCACACACTTTTCTCCTAGCTAACATTTAACATTTATCTAAACTGACATGATTTTGTCATAGTCATGAATTCATAAATTTTCACAAGTTTCACCGCTGAAGCTAGCTAACTAGCTTAAATTAGCTAATTCTTACAAGAATTCTGAGAGGATTTATATCATGTTCATAAATGTTCAATATTGTCACTGCTAGCCCTAGCCAGGTAGCTAACTTGACAGGATTTCTAAAAGGATTTTTAAGTCATATTCGTTATGTTCACAATCTTCACTGCTAAAGGTAGGTAGGAAACATTAGCTAATCCTGAGAGGATTTTTAAGTTCTGTATATAAATGTTCATTCAGCTAAACACAGCTAGCTAAACTAGCTATGTCATATTGATGAGTTAACGCATTTTCACAAGCTATTGTCACTGCCAAAGCTAGCTAACTAGCTAACATTAGCCAATCCTGACAGAACTTTTGACAGGATTTGTGTCATTTTCATAAATGTTCTTCATTTTCTCTGCTAGCATTAGAGAGTTAGCTAGCACTCGCTAACCTAATGTTTTTTAAAATATATTCATAAAGTTTCTGCTCCCAGACCCCACCAGTGACGGAAAGAGTGAGCAGAAACTCACGTTATCATTTCTGACATGCAGCCCTTGAGCTGAAAGCCGATTTTCTTGCTCGCTGCCCTTTGATGTTCATGTGTATAGACTTTTTTTTTCACATTTGACCTTTCCACCTCCGGCTCGGAAAGCAAACCTGACAACTGGTTCTCTGCATCACAGACTATATACGTTTCTGACAGCGCTCCTGGCACCAGAACCACTTCCTCGGAGTTAACAGTTCCAGAAGGTAGAGCGTGATGTTATAGAGGTACGTATCATAACTTTCCTCAGAGATGCAGATTTAAATCAGCTTCTTTTCATCAACTATGTGGTGCTGCGTTAGGAAAACAATCAGTGATGGAGTGCTCTGATAAAGCAGAGTTACTGTTTCCACCCTGACATGGATTAGTTTCTTATAACAGCACGTCCCAAAGTGTTTTATTCCTCTTTTACCACAGCAATTTACCAACGTCGTACCTTTTCCGCGTTTATAGTTACATTTAACGTTGTGGAACGTTCGCAAAACAAGTTCATTCCTGTTCTCACTTATGTTACAGCAGCTATAAACAGTCTTTCACTTATCTTTCTCTTTTTTTCTCCCTCTCAAACCATCTGTTCTGTCCTGAAAATGTCGGAAAACTTACAGATTTACCTCCGACTGTTACAAAGCGCCGACACTGGAGACTCCTTCCATAAACGTTACGTAAACATCTCCTCACAGATCATCAATTACACACGTTTTTTTCAGCGTCCGCCGTACAAATCCCTGTGAATGAGTCGTTACTATAGAAACGATAATGTATTCGAACAAGTGCATTAATATGAACCTGATCAATATAATCTAATCAATATAAAATGAATCAACAGCTTCTGACCAATCAGAATCCAGAATTCTAAATAAAGCAGTGCAGGTCCATTGGCGGTCGTGAAAAGGTTTTTTACGTTTTCACTCAGCATTTTTTTTTTTTTTCATCTTTTTGCATTGCGTTCTGGATAAACTGCGACGTTGAGTCGATCCTTCAACCTGATGAAGTAAAGAAGAAGTCCTTATGATGTGTTTTAGTACAAACAGAGTGAGCTGAGAAAGCAGCGTAGAAATGAAACGAATGATTCTTATATATTAATATAGAAAAACATCACCGGTAGCCACGCTTCACATCGCACGCCGCTTGATTTACTGATGAACACTCGTTTTTTTTTTTTAGTCATTTCAGTCGCGTCGTTTAAGTGGCCCTCCATTAACCTCGGCCCGCCCCAGAGGCAGCTCTGATGGAGAGGAAAATATATTTCCAGGAAGCGTAATTAACACGACGGAATCTGTTATGCAGGTATTCATGTAACAAGAGCACTTCATTAACAGCTGGGATTTGTTTTTACCTCTGGCCACCTCATCATAGAGAAGAGTGCTTATGAAAATATTCAATTTCCAGCAAATTTGTGACGACGATAATAAACATTTTACCAAAGAACAGGGTGTGTTTATTTCTGTAAACGTTACTGAGTAATGTGGTGCAAACACGATTCATCTCTCATACGTACCAACTGCTAGAAGTGAAGAAAACTCGCTTGGTGTGAGTTTTATATCATCATTTTTATTTATTTATTTTTTTTACCAGAATTTAAAGTACGATATGTTCTGGATATTAGGGCCAGTAAGCCCCGCCCCTTTTCCCACACTCTTCAGCTAATTTATTTAGGAGTTTTTTTTCCCAGTGTGTTTTACTTTCTTTATTTTACTCTTTTTTATCTTCTCTCTCTCTCTTGGTGGCTTTAACAGTCCATAAAACTTTATTTCTTTAGTCAAAGTCTTAGATTTCAAAGTCTTTATTCTCCTCTGAAGAAGGGCTGGTAGCAGGTTTTAAAAAGAAATTGTTTTAAAAATGTGTAGTATAAACGCAGATCTTACCAAATAGAAAACAAACCAGTTTCACTCTGATTCAAAAGAACCAAATGGTCTAATAGAAAGTGAGACCTCTAACCTATAGAAAGTGTCCCATATCCATCATGTGTGTGTGAAGTTTCCGCATTTTGAGAAAAATGACTTTCTGTGGTCCAGGAGGTGTGTGTGAGCGAGGAACAACCTGATGGCCCGAGAGTGAAGCTGTTCATTCAATTTCTATTTCAGTTTCCTTACAAAGCAGCTAAAAACACAATTTTATCAAATTTATTTTTATTTTTTCTTCTGTTTTTCTTTTTTTCTTTCAAACTATTTCATAGAATTTCCTGTTTCATTTCTTTTTTTTAGCTACTTTTATTCTTGTTGGCTGTATATCTTTATGTTTTTATTCTTCTTATCATTTCATGTCCCAACTTTTTATTGTCTTTTTAATTTCCTGTTTTTCTCTGAACTATACAAATAAAGCACTTCACAAATAAAGATTATTATTTTTTATTCTGTTTATAGCACCAGTCGTCATCATAAGACGGATTTACAGAAATCCACATGCCTGGTAAACAATCTGAAAGCAAGCAGCGGCGAGTAAAAAATCTCCCGATGAACATCAGGAAGAAATTCTGAGAGGAACTGAGACTCAGAAAAGAGGAACCTGTCATCCTTTGGTCAACATCGGAATAAAATCCCTAAAATACCACAAAAGTGTGATTTTAGACGTGAATTAGAAAAGTGTGCCTCTTGTACCAAGTGATCAGTGAACGTGAGAACGCAGCAGCGCCGAAAGAAAAGACCAGAAAATGTTCAGATTTTGGGGAAAGAGTTAAACATTTAGCTACTAACACATTTATAACATAGCAGGAGATACTCAGTATTCAACACGTACCTACACAGGGACTTCATAACACATTCATAAGCATTACATAAATATTTTACTGGAACATTTCTGTAATGAATGTATCAAAGCTTGAATGGTTTCCATGAACAGAGACGGAAAAAATAATCCTCAGTTATCATTACAAGTCAACTGAGTTATTATTTATTTTATATTAACGGCGCATTTATTATGATTTTTAAATCTTCTACATAGTAGACGCACAACATCTTACTAAACTCTGTGAATTTATGACAATATCAGGAAAAATGTAATGATTAAAATTGTCTAGAAATAGGATTAATCGTAATATATTTGCTTTAGAATAATATCACAATAGAAAATATAAAAAAGTTTTGCTTTGCTCAAAGTCTGTGATGTACAGCCTGGAAAAATGATATTTTATCAACTTTCTCACTATGAGATTGCCATGAAATAATAACGGTTAAACATATTTCTGGACATTTCTGGTGGAATAACATGATTTGTGCGTATAATTATCGCTCATTAGCTTGTCATTTTCCACACACGGTATTTATTTCTCCTGAAAAACCATGTCTAGTTTGTTGAGACTAGCGTTAAGTGAAGATATTATCAAAAATTATTGTTATTAATCACAGCAAAAATATGTATAGTTATTCTATAATGTATAAAAATTCTTAGCATATTATTACGATACAGACTTCTAACAAAATTGTAATGAACGTTGGTCAGGAGAAAAAAAAACAGCCTGGGTTTGCATTCAAACGTTTCTCCATTTTAAAACTAGTTTCCAAAAAAGTAAAAGAAAATATGAAAGGATGAATGTGTTCTCATTAAGTAATGCTATGGGGAAATTCTGAAGATGCCGTAAAAGTTATCAGACCAAAAAAAAGCAGCGTTTGATCATGTTGGCGTTTATTAAGACATCTGTCCATTTTTTTCACGTGTCTAAACACAAATTAATCTTCCTAGTGTCCTCGGAGGCCATGTTAATGTTTATATTTATGTTTATATCCAGATATATAGCACTGGAATATGTGACTTATATCAACTACATCATCGTTTACATCATCGTTAATGAAAAACGGTTAATACTATTACTATTTTTTTTCGATCTCTTCAACATAGACCAACATTTCCACTTCAGCCAAGCGTCATTTTTACAATTTCTGGCCTTTTGAAATCAGGTTTTCTTTTAAAAAAAAATTTGCATTTTCAAAATGTAAAACCACACACAATTAGTATAACCCATACATTCTCTATAATCTCTCACGTCTGGATGCCCTGAAGCTTCTTCTCTAGCAAACATGTTCGTAAACATGATAAATACGAAGAAGTAAAGAACTGCCTTTAAATAACGAGTTTAGTTTCCGGTATTTTTTGCATCTTTCTACATGCATGTCGTTTGATTTGTCTAGACGATCGCTTGTGAAAATGATATAAGGAGCGTTAGCAATCAGGCATCGACTTCAGAATAGCAGAACAGATTACTGACTGCTCGTAACCGCACACGAGAACGACGCTGATGACAAATACCTTCCTGTGGGGACTCGACAGCCACGGCTAACACATTACACACACACACACATTACACACACACACACACATATTACACACACACATTACACACACGGGTCACCTTGCCGGAGTCTCCTGCTTTTATCTCAATACGTTTCCATGTGGAATACAAGACGAGCGTTTTAGGACATTATTATATTTCAATCGAAGTTGCACAGTAAATCATACTGTATACGCTGAAGTCAGTTTGTAATCTATTGCTTGCTAAGTTTAGCACATAAATAGCATGTGTGCGGTTAACATTAGCACTGAAGCGTCATCACTGTCAGGTCTGTTTGCTAATACGCTCCAGCCCTGATTTACAGAGATCCCCAAACAGCACTTGCTAAAGGGGAATAAATTATGTGTGCAAAAAAAGTCAGCGTGATTTATATGTGAATAATTGTCACATGAATTACATCGCAGTCAAAGTCAAGGATAGAAAACAATATGTAAATGAGGTTTTTATGTTTGCTATTTGTTCTCGATAGCCATGCCGAGTTCGAAGAGACTCCCCGATGAGTCAAAATGAAACTAAACCTTGCCCTATGCGGAAAATTATAAATCCAGGGTAACGTAGATTAAAGGCTGTGAGCCGTGTCGAAAAACAGCAAAACGCAACATGAATATAATAAGAATGAAAAAGATGCTAGGTATGAAACCACCCTAAACATCAGATAAACCAAATAAACCTTCATCCAGCAAATGAGCATAGCTAGCTAGCTAATGTTTGCAGAGAAAATTAGCTAGCTAAATAGTTTAGCTAATAGAATAATAGAAAATTAGCTAAAAGGTTCTTCGTATAAGGCGGGACAGGTGTACAGGCTAAACTTAGTGACTCATAACATTTGAAATAGTGAAATAAAAAACAACATTGTACTACTTTATGTTGTATGAAATAGGGATGCATTGATACTTTTTTTTTCAGGCCGTGTTTTTTATACTCGCTGAGTCTGATACCAAAATGAGTAACATATTTAGTATTAATGACGCAGGAACGCCACAGAACATTTCATTTCGCTCTGTTTATGTTTCCCTGATGATGTAGAGTAGCTACATCAGCTAGTTTGAATGGAGTAGGGTTGCAGTGGAGAAGAACAGCTTTTGTGTCACTTCGGAAAAGAGTTTCTGTGCAGCTGCAGGTTTCTGAGTTGGAATCATTCGTTCTCAATAAGCAATAGCAGCTGATTGTCAAGAACAACGTACCAGCTAAGAGCTGTTCTTTTCATTCACTTAGCATCACCTGTAGACATTTTTCTCGCCTAGCTTACAGCTAGCTAGAATTCAAATTTGTTCTGAGTTTTATGTTTAAAATGTGTTGTGGGAAGATGCCGTAGTTCCTCCTGTTGATATTTTCACAGCGCAGAGTCTACTTTCGATTAATCGCGAACATTAGCAAGATGGTGATCACTAGGTTTACGTCACGTAATATCGTACGAGTTTATGATTAAATCATAAAGTAAAGCACAGTTTCGATGCCAGTATTGGTATCGATGCATCCCTAAGATGAAGAATTCTGTCTTCTTCTGGAAAAAACAAAAACAAAAAAAAGATCTTAGCCAAGACTTCATCGAGAGACTCTACATTGACGTAGGGCCGCTTCAGACTCGTGCTCGTTACATATCTACATGCCGAAAGTGTTAGACAACTTGAAACTAAGTCGAAGAATGTGGCACTATTTACAAAAGTGGGTGAGTGAGAAGGTGAGGAATTGAAAAAAAGAGGGGGGGAACTGGGTCATTACGGCTGGTTTCCAGGCAACAAGAGGCACGCTGGGATCTCAAACAATAGCCGAGCTCCCATCTTCTGTCGGCATGTCACAGTGTTTGTCATGAATAAATGCTTTAAAAGGCTAGAAAATGCAGGAGCAGGACCCAGACTTGCACCAGGGAAAACTTTCATTTCTCACGGTTGCACATTTTATTATTCCTCAGCCGTACATTATAAAGTTGACAATACAAAACGGGAAAAAAAATCAAATAGCTGTGCAAGGAGTCACAGTTTATTAATAGCAGAGCTCACTGTATGCTAAACGGTACATTCAAGGTTTATTAGCTGCCCCAATTATAGACCGAAAAAAAGACATCAGCTTGAAAATCTCATGACAGGAAACATTTATTTTGCGGAAGCATGACACGTTGATGGATCGCCCGTTTCGCTCGTACTGTTTTATCATCATCAGCTTGTTCATTCATCCTAATTAAGACATTTTCGGTGGTTGGCGTTACGTTTCCAACTTCCTCATTACATCGTTTTTTTTTTTTTTCATTAAAAAGTTTAACAAACCAAATTGGAAGTGAAGTTTACATTCATTTACATTCTTTAGGGCCATCAGTTATTCCAGTCATCAGTCATTGTTATGGTTGCTATAGCAACATCTCATTCACAGGGACTTGAGGAAGCTCTACTAATAATAATATCCGGACTTTAAAAATGTGTGTAATCGATGAGATGGTGAAGGAGATGTTTATTTTTTAACATTTATGGAAGGAGTCTCCAGTGTCAGCACTTTGTAACAGTCAGAGTTAAAGCTGTAACTTTAAATTTTTACAACATCTGCAGGACAGAGTCGTAGAGTTTACGCTTTTTTTAAAAAATCGTATTTATCTTATTAACTTCTAGAGAGAGTTGTGAGGGCGAGAGAATGCTAATATACAGTAATAGCTACTATAACGTAAGTTAGAACAGGAACTAAAGACAGGTTTACACTGTACGATTTTCGCAGACAAAAATCAAACATCGTAAAATAATTATCTGCTCGTAAGTTAAGATCAGCGATCTGGGAACGCATAAAGTAACCGATTTAGTGCCATTGCAAGAAAAGATGGCCGTTCTGTTAGCGACGTTTATCTAAAATCCACCAATAGGAGGACTGTGTGATGTTGTATGAAGCCAAACTCACAGGATACAAATACTGTAGTAGTGATGACAATTCCTAAACAAAACATTCTAATAGAAAGAAAAAAATCTCCACTTTACCTCAAACTCACTTTGAAGAAAGTTCGTGTGTGTTTTTCTGCGTACGTTGTAATGTTCTTTAATCACAGGTCTATCGTTAGAGGATCTTCATCGTATAATCTGACATGTAGAATACACTGATAAGTTTACAGCATGTGCTTCTTCCGCAGTTCTTTGATTTCTGCCTGTAAATTCTGCGTCTCGTTTTAAAACTCAGACGTTTGTAGTGTGATTACAGTAGAACACATTTCACATTTCACATTTCTCTTTGAGCGTATATCATCACGCCAGTCGTCGTTGACGTATACTGTGTATTATGTGTGTCACTGTGTCACTGGGTTTGAGATAATTACTCCAGCGTAAATCCCATAATCCTCTTCTTCGTGACTAATCAGTAACAGATGGAGGCCTAATGTGTAATACATCTAATATCACTCACACATTCCTCCAGCTCACTTATACATATAGTTACTGTATATATACTCTATATTCAGGTCTGCTGTCTTATTTCTTATCTATTTATTTTTCTTTCTTTCTTTTTTTAATCTGATATTTAGTGTGCATTAGTGTTTTTGACCACCTTTTTATATGTAGTTTTAGTTTATGCTAATTGGGCTCTTTTCTGTCTATCCATCTGTCTGTCCATCTCTCTGTCTGTCTATCTGTAGGTATATGTGTCTCCCTATCTGTTTGTCTTTATTCATTATCTGTCTTTTTATCTATTTGTCTTTATCTTTATTTTTTATTTGTCTATCTATCTAGCTAGCTGTTTGTCTGTCTGCAGCCATTTATGTATATCTATTTATGTATATATATAGACATCTGTCTCTCTGACTAATTATCTCCCTCCATCCTATATCTATTTTTCTATCCATTTTCACTCCTCTATCTATCTATCTATCTATCTATTTATCTATCTATCTATCTATCTGTTTATAGCTGCCATAATGTAAATGAGAATAGGAACTAATTTGTTTCACTGATGTTCCACAACATTAAATGTAACTATAAACAGATAAAACGTACATGTTGTTCATTAATAAATAGAATCGTAATCATTGGTTAAATTGCTGTGGTATAAGAGGAATAAACCACTTCAGAATGTGCTGTTATGGAAAATTAATCAGGGTGGAATTCCAGCTTCAGGGTGGTAATTGTCTAGAAGTTTCCCTAAACGAATATTCGCCCACTCTCACTGCTGCTGTAAATCTAAAGCGTTTAGTTTATTTATTGGAAACTTTGATCATGGGGTTTTTATCACAGCAGGAATCTGTGATTCAGTTCCAGCTCTGACTCGGGCTGTGTGTAATTCTGTCTCAGCATTCCTCTCCCCTGTGTGCCGGTTGGAAAGTCTGTCGGCCGTCGCCTCCTCTCGTCCCTCCACTGCAGATCAATGAGCTCATGCCAGAGACCCCCGACTTCATCCACAAAGTGATCGAGTTACTCGAAACGAGACCCCCAACGCAAAACCCAGACTCCTTTTATTTCCTTTGTTCCCCTAACAGGAGGGGCTCCGTCTCATTTTGGTTCCCTTTGTACTAACTTTGTTCCTCACATACTCAGTCTGAAGGCTCGGGATTTTACAAGGCTCTCTGAACAGCTTGGCAAAAAAAACCAGGAGATTTTAATTTGTCTCTGAAAAAAGACGAGGAGATTTTAGATTTGTTTTGTTTTGTTTCTTAAATTATGTGATGTTTATCCCTGGTACAATCTGTGACACCTATGTCATAGAGGCATCATCATAATTATTTTTATTTTCTGCCACATCGAATTGTGATCACAGCAGTTTTTTTTCATGATGTGAAATTACAAAAACTGCTTTCTCTCTGGCAAATGTTAGCTAGAATGCACACTTTCCACAGCTAGGTGACATTAGCTCATCAAGGATTTTTTAGTTGATTGATTTTTTTCCTATAACAGCACGTTTTGAAGTGTTTTATCCATCTTATACCATAACCATGCTTTGAAGGATAAGCTGACCCGGCACTCTTCTGTTACGACTGCAGAGAAAACTGAAGTTCATTCATAATTTCATCCATCAGGATAAGCAATATTAAGTATAATTGTTATAAATATATATTTCTGATTAAGATATGTCTCCTCTGATGTCCTCTGTGCAGAAAAAACCTTTTCATGGACCTTTTCAGGGGATATAATTAGTTAATTAATAGGGTCATATTTGTGTATTTAATATTGGTTTTGAATGGCATTCCAAAGTTTTTTTGAGTGCGTTTATGGAAGTGCTGGAAGTTCAAGTGAGACACGCCTCTTTTAGACAAACGCCACCCTCATTTCGTAACTCTCACGTAACTTCTGTAAAGTCTGTAGTTATGTCTGAGGTGTGCATATTGATGTGTGTAATTTCAGTATTAAATTGACACTGTGTGCTGAACTCATCTCTGAATACCTGAACCTGTAATTGATAGCCAGATACTTAATTATACCATATCTGGCTTACTGTAATTGTAAACTCTAGCTTTAGAGTGATGTTGGGTATATTAAAACAGAATAAAATGGCATTAATGCATTAGCTATTGAAGCTCCAGCAGGCTGAAGGTTGTGTCCTGCTGAAGGAGCGAGTTTCTGACACTGTGGTAGTGTTTTACTGCTACATCTGGATAGAAAGGGAAAGACGGCTCCCAGAGGTACAGTGAAGCCAGAGGCCGAAGAGTGCCGGATACGATCCCTTCTTTACTCACAGAGGGCATCGAGCAGGACACGAGGAGGACGGAGGACATTAACAAAGCGTGAAATTAAAGACATGGTGGCCTGGAAGGGGAACTTACAGGGTAATAGAGCCTGCCATATTGCTGTAGTGCTCTGTGCTAAAGGGACACGGAGAGAGACGCCGGGGATTAGACGGGGTGTACGGTTGTAGGTGACTGAAGGGTGAAATCTGCAAATATCCAGCGTTGAATGATGGACCTGCGATTCCAATGACTCTTGTTAACTTTTATTGGGCTGAAATGACTATTTTATGTGCGTAAAAGAGCAGCTGGAGAGGGAGAGAGAGGCCACTCGATCAATTTATCAATTCTCTGCTCTTGATTTTCCTTCATAGTCATGTTGGGGAAAACGGCGTGATACAGTGCGTAACATTTACGTATAGTGTGTAACTTTTATCTGCAGTGAGTAACATTTATATGTACGATGCGTAACATTTATGTAGAATGCGTAACACCTATGTACATTGCTTACTACTTATTTTAAGTACAGTTTCTAAAGCTTATGTATAGAGTGTAATATTTGTGTACTGTGTATAACATGTATATGGTGTGTACCATTTATGTAGAGTGCTTAAAAATTATGTAAACTGTGTAAGATTTGTGTATAATGTATAACGTTTATGTGCTGAGTGTAACGTATATACGGAAAATAACATCTGTGTACAGCTTTAACACTTACATACAACCTGTAACATCTATGTACAGCGTCATGCTGGCATGCTAACTTGCTGGCTAAACCCGATTTGTTTTTTATATAATATTGCTTTTGTGTACATTTATAAACTTTCTCATCCACTGTTTTTCTGATAGGGGAAAAACTGTAAGGAAACTATTCTTTCCCCCCAAAAAAATATCGGAAAGGTTGATACTGTACTTCTCCCATTAGTGAAATACTAACTAAGTATTTTCCTGGGATGTCTCGCAATTGGCAGATCGTAGACAACCACACAGCCGGGATCGAGACCTCCGTCGCCGAGCTCATGACTGCACTCCGGGCGTGTATCTTTGCTCCATGAAGCTGTATATAAAATACAATTATTATACACACCAGCCAAGAGGGTCCTTGTACAGCATGAGGGCAGAAGGGCAGGAGCACAAACCCTCCCCTGAGGTCTTCCATATCCATGCATGTGCCTGCTTCAATAGGTTCCTTATCTTTAACCCTGGCCAAGGCTCTTATCTAAGTCTGGAGGCAAACACCAGCTCTATTGTCAATTTCGAGCAATAAATCTCTGTGATAATACCAACATGGCAAAAAAGGTGTTTTACATTTGTTCAGCGTGTGATGATAAAAGCCTACGGCTAGGACATCTTGATTTCCTGATGATTTAGATCCTCAGGAATGGAGGTATCTGGGGAAAAGTGTATTTGAAGAAGCATAATACTAAAAGAGAAGGAGAAGGTTTTTAACTCAGCCAGGTCATTTTGAACAGAAAAAAGAAAATCAAACTCCCCCACTGTTCTCATTTTCGCTAATGGAGTCGATCCACCAAAACTTCATCGTACATAAACAAAGACTGGACTGTTATGAGGTGGCCACCTTGGCCACCATTTTTTAAAATTATTTTTTTACAATTTGCAATCTAGTATTGTTCCAACCTCATGACCCCGTCTTCCAAAATTTAAAGGTGGAATTGAACCAGAGAGCTGTAACTCCTCTGTCCTGAAGATGTTACAGCTTTACCTCTGACTGATACAAAGCGCTGACACTGGAGACTCCTTCCATAAATGTTAACTAAATGTCTCCTTGCAGAAAAATTCACCAGATCATTGATTACGTATTACATCTGTCGTCCCTGTGAATGAGCTGTTACTACAGAAACGATAAGGTAGTATAATTATAATACCTTAAATAATAATTATTATATATTAATATAAATGTTTGATTCGGAGCTGCTGTTCTAGAAAATTAATCACCACCTTCTGACCAATCGGAGTGCAGAATTTAACAGCGCTGTGGTATAATGTGATGTAATTTGCACCACTTCCACTTTTTGAAGACACTGATTAGGTTCCATAGTTTATTATTATTAGTTTATTAAATAAGACTTACGTGATTTAATTTTACAGTTTTGCATTTTAAAGCACAAATGTGGCTCATAAATATCTAGAAATCCACTGAAAGGACATTAAATATCTATGGCTCCTAACTTCCATTCTCCTTTCCTGGTTAATATTAAGAGCATACGGTCAGAAAGTTCGCAATAAGTGACATTTTGTCTTTCTAATTGCGGTCACAGAGAGACAGTGAGTCTCGGAGGTTTGCTAATGACCGTGGTGTGAGGTCTGGCAAAAAGCACATCACTACTGCTCAGAGCCGCCGTTAGCGCCATTCACTTCGCATCTAATGGAACATCTGACTCAATAAAAACAGTCATCATGCACATTCTGTCTGAGAGCAGGCAAATCATTTCAGCTGCTCAGAAAAAAAGCACATGGATCTACCACTCTACAAATGAAAAAAAAAAAAAAAAAACCTAAAGCGTTTATGTTTTCCATTTGGTCAGGATTCGTGAGATGCTTTATTGCACACGGTTGCTGAAATGAACTCGGCTATTTCGCCATTTTTGCACATCAGCATTTTTTTGCCAGTCATGTGCAGGTGAATGCTGGAAATGATGGACCACTTGTAAATGAAGAAGCTTTAAAACTAGCAGAAATGCTCTGTTTCTCAAAAACTTTATGCACTACTTCTCAACTTCTTACACTTATTACCAAAGTGCACTGCGGTTACTCCCTTTTACATATACATTATACATATATTACTGTTTATATCACACTAGTGCTGAATTCTGGAATCTGATTGGTCAGAAGGCGTTGATTAATTTTCTATAACAGCAGTTCTGACAGTAGTGCAGGTTTATAGTAATATGCTTGTTCTGATACGTTATCGTTTCTATAGTAACAGCTCATTCACTGGGACCCGTACAGTGGACGCTCCATATAAAAGGATTTAAAACTTGTATAATTGCGGATATGGTGAAATATTCTGTAAGGAGATGTTTATTTCATATTCTGAGTAGTGTTGATAAATGTGTTTTTAATTCATCAGTTAAAAGATATGTAGAATACAGTATGTTTAAAAAAAATGAAACAATCTGGTGTTTATCTTCGGTACACACTCGATATTTTATTCTTTATTTCTTTTATTTTGATTATTAAGACAAAAAAAAACCTACATGATGGTGTCTTCTGATTTGTAAGAACAGAACGAATGAGCTACAAAAGACTTAGAATGAGTTATTGAACCGATGGTGCATTAAGTCCCGCCTCTTTGCAATTTTCATTGATTTCATTGGTGTATCCTGAAAAAGGTTTAATGCGATTGGCTGCTGATAGCCAGTGAAAGAGACTAGGTGGGTGCAGATGGTCAATTCAATTTGATAAAGTAGTGCTAAATTACATTCAGTGAAATTAAAAAAAGAGTACAGTATTGAATTTTCTGAAATAACTTCGTTACACCAAAGAAGCTACGTGCAACAGCGCCCCCTAGGAGCAGCCATGTTATCTGTAATTTCTCCTATTTGATGCTGTAGGACAAAGTAAACGAATTAGTAACGAATCATTAAAACAATAACATAAAGTTATATCAGGGTGCTGGTGAATTCTTGAAACAGAAGATGTGGATTAATTTTCATCAGTGTTTTATTCCTCACTTAATAAATACACTCTAAGACACACAGCGTTCTGTAATAAGAAGTAAATGTAGAATCGTGGTGGAGCAGCCATGGTTAAGGTTTCTCCTACTGTGTGAGCAACTATTTAGATTTTTTTAATGAATGTGCTACCAACCCAAACGGTTTCTCCAGTGAGTGGTCAATAGCTGGACAGCGTGTCTCCATGTGGCTTCTCCTTTAGAAAAAAGACGTTAATGGAGCCACTGAGCTCTCCCAGAGGCCGTTTCGTGATATCCGCCATGATACCCAATCTGCACCCATTAGCGAGCCTGCCACCCTTCAGAAACACAGCCTCACGTACACTGAATTAAATATTAACCAGTTAATGTCCATTTGCTCATGCGCTCTCTCTCTCTCTCTCTCTCTCTCTCAAAGATGGTGAAAATCCAAATCCCCACAAGACCCTCACGTGAGGAACGTCTCCAGCAGTGCCGTCTGGATGGAAAACACTCACAGCAATCTGGGGAGAAAAAGAAAACATGGATAAGTTGGACACAGTGTGTTCTTAGCTAACGAATATTTAACGAGTTTTATTCCTCTTATACTACAGCAATATGCCGATGGTTGCAAGAGTTTTATTTTTAAAAATGTATCACGTCATACTTTTATCTATTTAATGTTATAGAACACCTGCAAAAGAAATGAGTTCCTGTTCTCCCTTACGTTATAGCAGCTATAAACAGTCGTTCTTTCATCAGCCTCTCTTTTTTCTCTCTCTCTCGATGTTAAAAAAAAGCTGTTTGTCATGTTAACGAGAAAACGTAAAGAAGCGTGAATTCCTCTGTCCTGAAGATGTCGGAAAACGTGAAGTTAAAGCTTTACCTCTTTACCACTTTACAGAGTGCTGACACTGGAGACTCCTTCCATAAATCTCCTTACAGAAAACTTCACCATATCAACCTTTCCACATGATTTTAAATATGTTTATGTGGAGTGTATGGTACTAACATTATTATAGAAATGATACGTTTCTGTCAGTAAAGTAATCAACATGTTCTGACCAATCAGAATCCAGAATCCAACAGCACTGTTCTGTAACATAAAATAAACTGCCAGTTTTTCAGGCTGATTCTCACATCTCTCCGTCTCTCGGACAGAATATTTTAACTTTGATTCTTGTGTGACCAAAGTCTTCCTTCAAAGTCCCCAACATATTCAAGGCTTTTTTGTCTCCTCATCCTCCACATGGCGTTATTCTCTCCTCCATTCTCTTTTCTCCGTGCACCTGCTGAGTGTCATTTCCTCATTGTGACTCCAGAGACCCGAAGGACATTTGTTTTTTATCCTGCTGGCTCGCCTGTCTCGTCTCATCCGGTCCTTGACATCTTTTGCTCTCGTCTTCTTCTTCAGCACAAATTCCCGTGCAACATTACATAGAAAAGGCATTTTTATAAAGATTTCTCAAATATAGAATTTCTTATTGCACACTTTGTGTGAAGCTGGTGAAAAGCCAAGGCTAAATCGGTAGCAAAAGTTCTTCGTGCTTTATGTTTTTATTCCAAAAAGAGAAACGATATTTCTGCTGTTCGAAAGATTCCAAATATAATTCATGTCTAATTAGTGTCCCTTTTTTAAAAAAATCACATTTCCATGATCTCATGTTAAGAACTCCAAATAATATGTAAGAAATAAAACTCTTCATGTCATGTTGTAATAAGAAAATAATCAATCACAGGGTTGTATAATGGTGTGAGTTACTGTAAAGTTAGGTATCAGTTACCCTGAATTGATTATTTTCCTATAATGGCATTTCTCTGAGTGTTTTATTCCTCTTTTACAACAGAAATTTTCCAATACTGACAATTTTCTGTCTATTAAAGAGCAACGTGTTGTACCTTTTGTCCATTTATAGTTACATTTAATACTGAGGAATGTCCGCAAAGCAAGATAGTTCTTGTTATCACTTACGTTATAACATTACAACAGCCGTTCCCTGTCTTTTTTCTTAATAATTAAGATAGCATTTAAGTAACATTGTAATGAAAGAAAGTTAAAAGTTAGCTATGTTAGCTAAACGTGTGTTAGAAAAAGATGCATAGTCGTTGTTATGGGGAACTTTTCCGTAAAGAGACTTTTACGTAACATTTAAGGAAGTGTCAGCGCTGTGTAACAGTCAGAGGAAAAGCTGTAACTATAAGTTTTATAAGTTTATTTTTATTTATGGAAGGAGTCTCCAGTGTCAGAGTCAAAGTTTTCCGACATCTTCAGGACAGAGGAGTTTACGCTTCTTTGCGGTTTCTCTGTAACATGACAAGCTGCTTTTTTTTAACTTCTAGAGAGAGAAAAAAAAGAGATGCTGCAGACGGAACGACTGTTTACAGCTGCTATAACGTAAGCGATAAGCTGTCTTACGGATATTCCACAACATTATACGTAACTAAATGGTTAAAAAGTATGACATGTCTTTTTTTAAATAAATAAAAATTAGCAAGGTGCTGTGGTGTAAGAGGAATAAAACACTTCAGGACGTGCTGTTACAAAGAAAAAAATAAGAAAAATAATCAACTTTGCGGTGGTAACAGTGACTCTTGTGTTTTATTCGTTACTTTTTAAATCTTTTAAGGCTTTCTTGACTAAAATAAATGAACAAATTTTGGGACAAAATGGCTGAAAAGACTGAAAACTTCACCCACAAGAAATACTAGCTGACATGTTGGATATTCGCGTGACGGTGTAGGTACCAAGTGATAATTCTGTCCTACTGTATAATACTACACGAAATAATATTTTGTATTCAGCGTATATACGTATAAAATGGCGTAACATTTCGTTTTTAGCGCTGACGTAAACAAAAGCGATGAGTGGAATTGTTTTAGTTTGAGCTGAGGAATTACCACCACCCCAATGTTAATGATTTTTATGAACATATTTATATTGATAATGTCGATTGTTTTAAAACATCAGTGTAGTGATAAGAAGGTCATAAGAAATAAGAAATGCTCTTTGTTCTGTTTCATTTCCTGCAGCAAGATTTTTTTGGTCTTATTTATTTGGTAATATTCTGTATATTGAGCAAAAGTGTGGAAATTACAAAATACATTTTGTATCAGTAACAAAATTAATGACGTATCTTACAAAATACGGCGTAGGATTTATCCAGCAGAGCATGTTTGGGAAAGATTTAAGCGGAATACTTTGCATACCTGTGAACATTTCATACACCTGTGAATTTTGTGGATTGTAAAAAGCAACAATTCTGCATTTGTTTTATCCTTGTATTTACTCAAGATTATTTTGGAAGGATTTAGAAACTTATATTAGCAGAAATCTTGGATGTGTGTGATAGAAATGTATGTATCTGATACCCTTTTTTATTTTCAAAATGACATTTTAGAAGGTAAACAACAATACATTGTGCAGGTATTTATTTTTATTAGGTAAGAATCATATACACAAGAAGAATAATGCTATAAATGCTTTATAAATCAAATGTTGTACATTTTACAAATGACTTTGAATTATACATAAACCTTTTGGAACTAACTAGAACAAAAAAATTAAAAAAAAAAAAAAAAAAAAGCACTGAAAACATGTCATGTTTGAAAAGAATTGAATTTTGTGTAAGAAATGTTGTCTGGCAGTGTTAATGTTGTAAATAATGTGACTATGTTCAGTATCTCTTGTATTGAATAAATCCCCCTCCCCCTCCCCCTCTCTCGGCCAGGCTGTCTCCGAAGTGAACGAACCCGCTTCCGGAAAGAGCCGATCTCTTTCCGAAGACTTCCGAAGAGGAGTCTGTCGCGTGCGCGAGCATAGAGAGAGAGAGAGAGAGAGAGAGAGAGAGAGGGCGCGCGCTTGAGACTGAAGCTCGCTCTGCGGGTAGAAACGGGAGCAGAAGTAACCGCGCGCGCGCGCGTGTGTGTATGTGAGTGTATGTGTGTGTATATGCATGCATGTGTGTTTGAGTGTGTATGTGAGTGTGTGTGTGTGGAAAGAGAGGAAAAAAAAAAACAAACTCTGGAGAAAAGCCGCGATACACGCGCTTGTGCTGACTAAAAAGCACCGAATGCGGGATTACACGGACGCTGGGAACAGCAGGAGCTTTTCTTCTCGTTTTTTTGGGGGAATCGGAAAATAAAGTGGATTTTGTTCTCTCTCTCTCTCTCTCTCTGTCTTTTTTTTTTTTTTTTTTTTTTCTTAACGTCGCGAGCGCGGAGTTTCACGGTGCCACGGAGAGAGAAATGCGAACAGCGAAGACCAAACCGGAGCCACGGTGAGTCCATAACGCTGATATTTCTTTCTTTATTTACTCTTTTAGCAAGCTGGATGTGTGTATTAGAGGATGCATTTGTTTTTATAAAAGTGTGCATATATTCTTCGCGAGTTTAGACAAACTTATAAACCGTTCGTAACGGCTCGCGTGCACACGCCGATCCATTTCAGCAGGGTTTAAACACTTCCGAGGGTCATTTTCATTAATCAGCTTCATGCATTGCAAAGTTTTTATGATTATTGTTGTCGTGCATGGTTGCTCAAACATCAGATTCATTGAGATGAATTGCAGTTGATCCCTGAGCGTCCATTCTGCATCGATATATCGCTATTTAACCTTGAAGCACGCGCAGATTTCAATCTTTGAAACACGTTCATTTCTGCTCGTGTTTGTGCATGCATGCTTGCATCTGAGATCAGGACTGGGTTTCAGTGAAATGCATTGGATTTTGCTATTGCAACTGCTTGCTGCTCATCACTGGCTCAATGCACTAAAAAAAAGGATGGGGAGGAAAAGAGAGAGAGAGAGAGGAGGAAGAAAAGCAAAGCTGTGCTGTCACATCTCCCCATCTATCCATTAAGTGCATATAATTTTAGAATAAAGAATTAAATGCACCGTGTAGTAGATAAGGTTCGTGCACCGACCTGTGCATCATGCATAATAAGTTCCTGACAGGCGCGTGCCGATTATCGATTTATGCAATAAACCGTGATGTCATAAGATATTCTTGGTACATCATGTCACATCGTGTCGTCACTACCTCTGCAATGCATTTTGCCTTATATTTGACAACAGCATGTACGCCACGGACCCATCACACCCTTCACACCCTGAATCGGACGTGACCAAGGGTATTAAAAAAAAATTTAAAAAAATAAATAAATAAAACACCATCCGAGCAGAACTCATGGACATGGAACGCTGTTTAGGATGATATCATGAATCGTGATAATTTCAGAGAACATGGTTTCCAGAAATGGATTTTCGGTGAACCCCACACACACACACACACACACACACACACACACACACACACATATGCGAGCACGCACAAACACACACACACTCTCTCACACACACACACGGAAATCCACACGTATGTAATCAGAAATGCGTGAATTGAAATGCTCCAAGATTTCCACAAACGACTTCAACGAGGTATTGTAATAAGGCGTGACAGGATGTCGATACACTCACTGTGTTTATGCAGGGAGGACACCACACACACACACACACACACACACACACACACACACACACACACACATCTTCACAGCTTTCTTTCTTAATCCCCAGAGAGAAGCGCGCTCACGCTTTTCGAGCATCTCGTCTCGAACAATGAGACTTTTGTCGTGCTAGAGTATTGTATTATTCGCTACGGTCATTTATTCCCCTCCTCCTTTTTCCTCCACTTAGTTTACGAACTCTGTGTGTGAGAGAGAAAGAGAGAGAGAGAGTGTGTGTGTGTGTGTGTGTGTGTGTGGGCTACAATTAGGGCTGGAACGATACTCAATTCGCAAGTATTGTGGTTTTTCGTTTGGGATAAACGTTACGGTAAGGCGATACAATAATACGTGTATATCATATCACGATACTTACGAACATTTTTTGATACGCATTTTTTTAGCAATGTATTTAGTTTTGCTAACAAATTGCCAGCAAAAATTGTTCACTTTTATAACTATACCTATGTTTTTTTTTTTACAAAAATGTAAGTATTTAACAAGGCAAAAGTGACTGGTACGAAAAAATTATGTTAATTCACGTACGTATTAGAGTGCGTACAAATAGACATACAGAAGACAAATCAGAATTGTATCTGTATTTGTATCTAGCAATGAAAATATTGTTAGCTAGTTAGCACTTCTGCTTAGATGAAAACAATTCAGGGTTGTTTTTTTTTTTCAAACAGAAAACAGGCAAGTTAACTTAGCTACCTAGTCAGCTGGCTGCACAAGATACTAACAACTGTGAACAAATTTCTTTACTCAGAAACACTAGCTAGCTTTCCGTTTGAGGCAAATACACAACTAAACAGATCTTACTCCGAAAACAACGTTGATGTGGCTACTAAATCATTAGCTAGCTTCATGAGGTAAATGCACAATTAGATGTTTCTCTCTCTCTCTCTCTCTCTCTCTTTTTAGATATTATTTAGAACAGAAATACAACATGGTGACCTGCGATGCTAGCTGACAATTGTGAACAAATCTCTGTACTCAAAATCACTAGCGAGTTTTGTGTCTAAGGTAAATATACATCTGGACTAATATCAAAAAGAATGCTAACATGACTACTTACGTTGCTAAGAAACGAAATTCTTTACTCAAAATCATTAGCTAGCTTTGTGTGTGTGAGGTAAATACGCAACAAGATTTCACTGTCTTTATATTTTTAGGCCTTATTTCGAATATAAAGCCAACGTGTCTGTCTAAGATTCTAGCTAACAATTGTGAAACAAATTTCTTTACACAAAATCACTAGCTAGTTTTGTGTTTGAGGTCAATACACAGCTAGGCCTCTCTCTCTCCCTCTCCCTCTCTCTCTCTCTTTCTTTCTTTCTTTCTTTCTTTTTAGATTGTATTTTGAATAGAAAGCTAACATGGCTACCTGAGATTCTAGCTAACAATTGTGAAACAAATTTCTCTACTTAAAATCACTAACTAGCTTCATCTCTGAGGTAAATACACAACTAGCCTGTTTTTTTTTTTTTTTTTAGATATTATTTCAAACAGAAAGCTGACATGGCTACCCGAGATGCTAGCTAACAGTTGTGAACACTTTGTTTAGCTAGTGTTGTATAAAATACACAAGTACACTTCTTTTTTTGAATATTATTTCGAACAAAAAGCTGACATGGCTACCCGAGATGCTAGCTAACAGTTGTGAACAAATTCTTTTTACTCAAAATCACTAGCTAGTGTTGTGTTAAATACACAACTGGCCTTTTAAAAAAAAATTCTTTACTCAAAATCATTAGCTCACTTTGTCTGAGGTAAATACACAGCTAGATTTGTATCTCTGTCTCTTTTTTTAGATATTATTTTGAATAAAAGCCAATCAGACTACCTGAGATGCTAGCTAACAACTGTGAACAAAGTTCTTTACACAACATCACTAGCTAGCATTGTTCTGAGGTAAATAAATAACTGGACATCTTTGTCTTAGATAAGCTAAAATGGCTACCTGAGATGTTAGCAAATGAAATCCTTTATTCAGTCTCATTAGCTAGCTTTATGTTTATGAGGTAAATGCACAACATATTTCTCTCTCGAACTCTTATCTTTAGATCTTATTTCGAATAGAAAGCTAACATGACTGCCTGAGATGCTAGCTAACCATTGTGAAAAAATGTATTTACTTGAAATAACTAGTGCCAAGGTTTATTTATAGCTAAAATGCTGATAATGTACATATTTTAATATAGAAAATGATGATAATGTTACAAACCGTGATACAAGATTGTAATTATTATGATACGGAGGTGTAATAAGAGTGTGTGCGTGTGTGTGTGTGTGTATGTGTGTGTGCCCTTGTAGCAGTCCCTTTTATTATGTGTATGTTTAAAGAGTGTGTGTGTGTGTGTGTGTGTGTGTGTTTGTATGTGTGTTATCTTTTGTAGCCTCTCTCCTCCCTGGCAGTAAGAACTAATTGGCACTTTTGCAGTGCCCCAGCCCTCTAATGCCACCCTGTGCAAAGCTGCTCAACACACACACGCACACACACACACACACACACGCACACGTACACAGACACACTCGTCCCCCTGCTGCTGCGCTGTTCTGTCGCCCATATGTGCTGAATTTGGCGTGTTTGCGGCTGCGGGCTCTAATGAGAGCGTTTCCCTCGGTACTGTGCTGGTCTGCGGTGCCGGTGGATGTTTATGCGTCGTATCTGAACGCTCTGAACGCCTGGATGGTGTGTGGAGTTCATATTTTTACCCTGGAGCCCAGTTCTGAGTGCAGACGTGGTGGCACGGTGCGGTTTCAGGCCCCACACACACACTCACACACACACTCACACACACACACATATAGGGGGAAGTTTTTAAGGGTTCAGTGATTCTCAGAAAACACTCTCACTGCCTGCTTTCACTTTTACTGTTAAAACGGTGGCAAAGAGAGAAAGGAAACTGTTTAACAAGATTCTACTCAAACCAAAAATGCAAGCAGAGAGACAGATAGATAGATGGATGGATAAACAGCCAGAAGGACAGACAGATGTATATATATATATATATATATATATATATATATATATATATATATATATATTTATATATATGTATATATATATACAGATGAACAGATGGATAGAAAGAGAGATATACAGACAGTTGGATAGACTGACAGATGGACAAACAGATAGATGGATATACAGATGGATGGACATATAGACAGAGAGAGACGGTCGGATATATGGATGGACAGATGAATAGAATGACAGATGTACAGACGGACAAATGTACAGACACTTGGATGAACTGATATACAGACGGACAGACTGACAGATGGGAGGATATGCAGGCAGACGGACGGAAAGCCTCAGTGTACCAACCTGCTTTACTTACAGACAGACAGACGGACGGATAAACAGATAAATGGATAGTCAGATAGTCAGACAGACAAACAGACAGCTAGACATGTTGTTAGATACTTTGCAAGTTAAATGCTTGCTTGTTATTAACATGTGTTTTTATTTACTTACTTACTAGTTTACTTATGTTCGTACTTCTGTAGTGGCTTTTTTTATTTCCTAATTTTGTTAATGCTTGATTCAGTACACACTTCCTCATTTATTTTGTTACTTGCTCATATTATTGTTTATTGGATCGTTTAATTGCTGTTGTTCTTGACGAATTGCTTACACAGCTTCTTATGTACTTGCTTCTTATGTTACTTGCTTCCTTGACCACCTGCCTTATTAGTTGTATACTTAATTACTTGTAGAAATGGCGATATGGAGATATGATATCATTATTGCGAAAAATTGTGTTACCAAATGATTTTCAGTGAATGTTTCAAATGTTGTCAGTAGTATTGTGGTACACAGTGTGATTTGTGAAAATGTATTTAAGGATTGTGATACGATTTTTTTTAGTTACTTACTAACTTACCTGCCTAGTTCTTAGTTAACCATTTCTATCAGTACACTGGCGTGCCATTCCACCGACAGAATGGAAATCAACTTATTTCAATATCGACATTTTCAATCAGTGTAAACAAATGACTTATTTTATCGCCACAAGTCTGTTATAAGATTAGTCAGGACACTGTTGGGTTTCTGTGTGTAGAGTATCTTGACTCCGTGTTTAGTGGCTGGTGAGCAGGGCGATGGGAAAGGAGAGGGGTGTGAGCCCTCTGATGGGGAAACAATTCACAAAAAATGCAGAGCACAACTGAAGTGTTTTTGATCGTAAAACACCATATACAACTGCCTCAATACAATTATAACATTTAAACCTAGTAGGCTAGGTTAAAAAAACAAAAACTTATGAAAAACTACAGATTGTTAAAGCCCTGAGTGTCTGCTTTCATAAGAGCCATTAACCACTACTGTAGAGTGTGACATCACAAATAAATTCACTTGCTTAGCTACTTGTTTACTTGGATAATTGTTCACTTATTTACTGACTTTCTTGCACGCTTCAGTTTAGTCCATATTTATGTTTTCTTACTCGACGGTTACCTGCTTATTTACCTGCCTGCTTCTTTGTTTATTCGCTTGATTTCTCTAGCAAAAATAAAGAATCACAACCCTTAAATGCTCTACAACACGAAGCCTAAGAGAGAGATTTACTGCTTTAACCCGTGTGGTGTTTTCCAAATCCATCCAAAACAGTCAGTTGTTGTGAAATCTCAGTGATTTACGATTTTAATGCATCATGCTGTAACGTAGTCAAGCATGCTCTCGCTAATGCAGTTGTAATTTGACTGCTGATTGGAAGCAGGTTTATCGCTGGCAGCTCCACCGGCGGTATTATAAACCATTTACACCCGCGCTTTATGAGGCGTCACTGCTGTTTATCGCAAACTGGAAACAGACATTAGCTAAGAAACGTCTCTGATACCTCATCAGCGGTTCTGTTCTGAAGCTCACTCGGTTTTTATTTAGTTTAGTTTTTTTTTTTTCTCTGTTCAGATGGATCGAGACGAGTGGGAATTGCAGAGGCCTGGCTGTAATTGCTTTCAGAGAAAAGATGGATGTGGAAAAAAAAAAGGTGCAGGACAGCAACCGTGCGCTTGATTTTGATTTGAACGTGTGCAACTGGAATGCAGGCTGCGATCCAAAACTCTAGATGTCTAGATAAGGTTTATTTTAATCTCAAACGTGTAGAATTCTTTCTAACAAGACTTCTCGATAGCTCTTATTACATTTGAGCACTTTTATGGTGTTATTTTCACTGGTTCAGGGTGTATATTACCCATAATACACTGTGAATAAATAACAGAGAAATGGGAGCGCATTGTTAGCTTAGTATGAAGAATTGTTTACGCTTTTCAGAATATTATTATTATTTTTTTAGCTTTAAATGTGTGTGTATTGATTAGCTAGCTGCATCAAGGTGAAGAGAGATTTGGACACAATCGCCCAATTTTCAGTACAAAACATTGTATATAAACTGTTACTGTGTTTGTGTGAAATAAAAGGCTAGATTGCTCAGTGAAAACATTTCTCCTTGATAGGATTCATGATGAGCAGATGTAATATTTTCTTCTCTTTTTTCTCAGTGTCTTGACTAAATAGTTTAATTGACCGAACTCAGTATTTATGCTTCGTTGAGTCCATGCAAAAATGTGCATTCAAATAAGATAAAAATTGCACCCCTATTTTCAAATAAATGTAACAAAATCATTTTTAATGCTTTATTTCCTAACCATGACAATCATTTCTATAACACATTACTCCACCATTAGTGCCAGACTCCCTAGGGAAATCTAGAGGACAGCTGAACTTGATTACATCTTAAACTCAAAACGTGTAACTCTTGGTGAAGGAAAGAAGTGATTCACTTTTCTGTGCTGTAAATACTCTGTTCTGTGTTTCTCAGATATAAGTTAAGCCCCGCCCCCAGACCACGTATGATTGGCTGAGGCATTATAGTAGGTTCCATCCATTAACACTGTTTTAAATAACATCAAGTGGTAAAAACGTGGTAATGGCTAGTGGTACTTGAGTTTTGCTTCCACATTCTGGATCTTTCTACGGATGTTTTTACTAAAGTCAAAGGTAGAAACGTAAGTGGTTTGATTCTCATAAAAAAAACAGAAGACAGCAGCCTCACAACTTCATTTATATCAAATCCAGATAAATGCATTAGCGCTCTACCATAGCGGCTGCGATCCAATAACCTGCCCTCTCCGTTTCCCCTCGGTTAAAACCCCTAGGGCTCGTTCCATTACTTTATCAGCTCAAGTGAACTTCATTAGATTACCTTAAGATGAAAGATCGAGTCTACATCGATGTGGACTTACCCAGAAGGCATTGCTGCAATCTGACACAGATTTATTTTTTAAATATCAACAAGTGGCAGGTGAAGCTGGAACAGTACGCTATTCGATTAGCTGCGTTCAAATATTATAAAAATATTCAATTACTCCAACGTGTCACTCAGTGAAACTGTTACGTAGCGTTCACTTTTTTCCCCCAGTAAAAGCACGTGATTTTGGTTCTGATTAAAAAAATAAAGGCTTGTAATATGCACACAGTAACCATAACAACGCTCTTACCGTTCCTAGCTAGTATCAGCTAACTAACTAGCCTAGCGTGCTCTCCTGATTAGATTTATTATTATCGTAATAAATGTTGCATATTGACTCAATAACAAGAATTAGGCTAGTTATTTACTTGCACTTTGACCTCCATGTTTGTTTTTTCTCATTTTCTAACACGCCACCCGATTGGCCAGGAGCTCTTGAAAAGTCAGATGGCAGTTTTCATAAGTGTCCACGTTCTGCCCACGTTGCCGTGTAAAACACTGGCAAGTCTGAAAGCAGCCATTTTGGTAGCTGATTAGCACGTAAAAGGAAACAAAGCAATCATAAGAAAAAAGCGTAGATGTTTTCACGGAATGTGGATGAGGTCAGGATGAAAAGTGTACAGTGACTCGTTGAGGCACCTGTTGAATAATCAATAGCTCATGTACTTGAAAGTGACTCCTCATCTCATCACACACACACACACACACACACATACACACCCTAAACATTAATGTGTGTTGCTATTCGTCTCGCTCGGCACTGATCTTCAATAATCCAATCAGATCGACTCGCCTCGTGTCGTTTAGCATGCTGCAACGCTCGTGAGCTGTCACTCTCGAAGACGAATGAGGAGCGAAGTGAAAGCCTCAGCAGGCCTTCAAACACTTTCTTATCATCCTCACAGTGCATTAAGCAACAAATATTTAACAATTACTGAGCAGCTCTCTGGATGGAGACATTTGTTTTTTTTTTAGGACAGTAATCACAGAAATACACTCCATTAAGCTTCGAGTCAAAGTCAGCTATTAAGGAGTAACTAGGAATGGACTCGGATGCATATCAGACATCTTTAATGCATTAATGACTAAAGCAGCTTTATATGGTAGGAGTGTGCTGCTAAACAGTAATATGATACACCCCTGTATTATTATCGTAAATAATTTATAAATACTGTCACTTTTCGTGAGTTGAGTTCGGTAGAAGGCTGCCTAAGAAGATAGTGTATGAAATTAAAGTCTAAAAAATTCACAATTCTGTTTAGCGAACTGAAGATTACCTTTTAATCTTTATGATTTTTTTAAAGTCTTATCATGATATGAAGTGCGACTTAAACGAATCAGATCACCCGCAGTGCTTGTGTAAACAGTAGAATGTAAGTTTCCGCCCCAATTAGACAATAGTTCACTTCTTCAGTGCCACTGTAACCAATCAAAATTAAGTCCCGCCCTCAATGCTGTTATAACCAGTCAAAGTGTACTTCCTGCTCTCGGTGTCACTGCAACCTGTGGAACAGCAGTTCCCACCCCCAATGTCACTGCAACCAATCAGACTGCAGTTCTTGTCTAAAATCCTCTATAACCAATCAGGCGATAGTTCACTCCTTCAAAGCCATTTTAACTAATCAGATGACAGTCCCGGTGGAGAAGATGAAAGAGGCGTGGCCTGTGTGTACCTGTCAGTCCTACAGAAGGAGATGAAAGAGGCGTGGCTTAAATACCTGTAAGTCCTAGTGAAGGAGTTGAAAGAGGCGTGGCTTAAATACCTGTAAGTCCTAGTGAAGGAGATGAAAGAGGCGTGGCTTAAATACCTGTCAGTCCTAGTGAAGGAGATGAAAGAGGCGTGGCTTACAGACCTGTCAGTCCTAGTGAAGGAGATGAAAGAGGTGTGGCTTAAATACCTGTCAGTTCTAGTGAAGGAGATGAAAGAGGCGTGGCTTACGTACCTGTAAGTACTAGTGTAGGAGCTGAAAGAGGCGTGGCTTACGTACCTGTCAGTCCTACTGAAGGAGATGAAAGAGGCGTGGCTTACAGACCTGTCAGTCCTAGTGAAGGAGATGAAAGAGGCGTGGCTTACAGACCTGTCAGTCCTGCTGAAGGAGATGAAAGAGGTGTGGCTTACGTACCTGTCAGTCCTAGTGAAGGAGATGAAAGAGGCGTGGCTTACATACCTGTCAGTCCTAGTGAAGGAGATGAAAGAGGCGTGGCTTACAGACCTGTCAGTCCTGCTGAAGGAGATGAAAGAGGTGTGGCTTACGTACCTGTCAGTCCTAGTGAAGGAGATGAAAGAGGCGTGGCTTACATACCTGTCAGTCCTAGTGAAGGAGATGAAAGAGGCGTGGCTTAAATACCTGTAAGTCCTAGTGAAGGAGATGAAAGAGGCGTGGCTTAAATACCTTTAAGTACTAGTGTAGGAGCTGAAAGAGGCGTAGCTTAAATACCTGTCAGTCCTACTGAAAGAGATGAAAGAGGCGTAGCTTAAATACCTGTCAGTCCTAGTGAAGGAGATGAAAGAGGCGTGGCTTAAATACCTGTCAGTCCTAGTGTAGGAGCTGAAAGAGGCGTGGCTTAAATACCTGTCAGTCCTGCTGAAGGAGCTGAAAGAGGCGTGGCTTAAATACCTGTCAGTCTGAAAGAGGCGTGAAGTCAGTGAATCAGATTTTATTCTACTGAATCATCTGCTGCTTTAACTTAATCTTTCATCCACAGATCGTTGAATTTGTGAGATGTATCGTATAGAAGAGAGACAGATAATTTTCCCCCTGAATCTGACACTCTTCTCACAGATGTGCCTCTTTTGTGCTTAAGCATCTGTAAATGACTTTGAGTTCTCACAGCTTTTTTTCTTTAAGTGTTTCTGGCTCATGGTTAGACACATACCGGGCAGCGGCCCTCAGCGCGGGATTGAACCGGTGCCATGGGAGCTGGAGGAAGCGGCATGCATAATGATGAGGAACACTGGCGCTGAAAAATCTGCCCTGTTGCAGGGGCATTTCCTCAACCTGCCCACCACAGCTACACCAACAGTGTGGCTTTTCTTTTAGAGGAAACTGCACCGAGGTGATGGACAGTTCAGCGCTCTATGTGGGAATAGGACAGTTTTACTGGGACGCTAATACGGTTGTGATGCTAACGTTTAATTTTTAACTGCTAAATCATCTAGGAGGTTTAAATGACCTCAGATGGATATAATAAATTTTCAGCGACCGCCCTTCATGTCTTTATTTTAGCTTTGTAACATTTGTAAATCTATATTCAATCCATTTTTCGTGCTTGTTTTCTTTCTTTTGTCACAATCACTTGTTGAGGAACTAATGGAGGTAGATAGACTGAGAAAATTGTTGTCGAAAAGACTGAAATATCACGTGCATTCTTAATTTAAACGTGGCTTCTTTTAAAATTTCAGAACACTAACACGCAAAATCCGCCTTCGTAGTCAGTGTCATTCATTTGTAAAACTTTGGGAACCCCTGCTCTAGGGCTGCGTGATATGACGATATAATATCAACATCATGATAAATTATGTTACAATACATCACAAGAGATATTGTGATTTGTTTTTTATTGCTTTATTGTCAGGAAGCAGCTGATTTCATGTTAATATTTTGTACGTAATGTTAGATAGATGTTAAACAGATACAATTAAATGTTAATTTTTAAAATTAAATTCATTTTTGCAGACATTCAGTAAATCATTGAAGTTTTTTTTTAATGCAACCCCTCCTGTACTGTACTGCTGATAAAATTCTATATCTTGTGTCGTAGAAATATTTTCGAGGATGGTGATATGATATTTTTGTCATATCGCTCACTCCTGTTGAGTTTGTGTTGATTTTGCGTCACCAGAATTTTTTAAAAAGAGCATTTTTTTTTTATACGTATGGCTTTACTTTGCAGAAAATATATGTTTGATGTCTACAGAGTAAATCCTGGAGGAATTTTTCGATAACCACGTTAATGTCTGCTTAAAAGGAATTTTAGCAAAACATGTCCACGTTTTCGCAGAAACACTATTAGCAAACATCCGAAAGTGAAAAGGGTCACGGGAGGACGCGTCTCCCAGGAACGTTTTCCAGCGTTCTCACCAGCACGTTCAGCAAAACGAAGCTGTCCTCCTCCGACTCTCGTTTGGCCGCCGTGCAATTATGTGCGAATCTCATGTTCCCACAAGATTATCATTTCACACTCTTTTTATGAGCCAGTAAAAATAACCTGAAGCCAAATCCAGTGTGTGTATAACGCAGCTTTTCTTCCTCCCCTCGACTTTTGTTTGCCGTTTTCTCACTAATTAATTACACTTTAAGTTTGTTTTCCCGTTGGGAAATTTATGCAAAGTTACTAATCAAAATCTCTTTAATCTGATTCGAGTCAGATAATCATAACTGGCAAACTGTTTTAGCTCAAAAAACATCATGTACAGGTTTAATTAGACCCAAAACTCTAATAATAACACCGCCAAACTTAATTTTAACGAAAACAACCGGCAAGACGGCGACAATCGTTACTTTTTTGCTGATGATTAATTGCCGTGAAAAACAGTTAATGATTTAATTCTCGGCTGTTGACTTTGTTACTCATAACAGAAGCAGAATGGTAGGGATGAATCACATGTACTTATTTTAATATTCGAATATGCGTAAGAGTTCATGAATATGCAAAAGTTAATGAATTTATATTCGGTTAACTGCTAGGAGAAGGAAGAAAAAAAAAATAATGGACATAATACAGTATATACGTGTGTAAAAACGTGTTTATATCTATCTATCTATCTATCTATCTATCTATCTATCTATCTATCTATCTATCTGTCTATTTATATACACACATGTACACTACTGTACATTTTTAGTTCTGCAGAAAATAATTATGTTTAACATTGCATGTTAAAATGTTCACACAGCGCCACAAAAGACTTGAAAAAAGTTTGATCAAGACTCTAGAAATATAACGTTGAGAAAACATTCTGCTAAAGTACAATGGCTAGTTGTTAACATCCCAGCGTTTTGCTAGTCGTGTAGCACATCATGCGATTGCTTCACAAACTTCTTTCTTTTTAAAATTGCGATTTTCTACAATCACTTTACAGTATGGGTTCTAGTTAGCCGAAACTAGTGTCATTGAAAAGTTATGTTAAACGTTGTAAAAACGTTACGTTAAAACATTACGTTACGTTAGCTCTGAATGTTACGTTAAGAGCGGCAAAAATTAACAGATTGGACTTAATGTTCCTATAAATGTAACGTTCAGAAAACATCCTGCCTAATTTAAAATAGTTATCAGTAACATCCCATCGTTAATAATGTTAATGCTGGTCACGTATCACATTGTGTAAATGTTTCATAAAGTTCACAGACATTGCTCACACTATGTTTTATGTTTTTAGACGAAATTTGACATCATTGAAACATGATCTTAAACATTGTAAAAACATTGTTAAATCACTTTCTAGAAATGTAAAGTTCAGAAAATGTTCAGCTAGACTAAAAATCATTTTCCAACATTCCAACATGAATGACTTCACGCAGCTCGTCTTGCGTTCGCTTTAAAGTTTTTAAAACATTCGCCACAAAACATTTTCACGATGTTTAACATAATGTTTCAATAACGTTTGTTTCTGTCTAACTAAAAACGTTACGCTAAAAAGTGTTCAAAAAAGCAAAAAAGTTGACAGCTTTGATAAAAAAAGTGTTACAAGGAATAATAATCAGAAGGAAAATAATTTTTTTCGAACATGTCACAGTAAATCTTCTTCGAACATCGCTCACACTATGTTTGTAATTAGACGAAAACTACTGTTATTGAAATGTTGTTAAACGTTGTAAAAGCGTTATGTTAAAACGTTCTGAGAATGCTAGATAATAAAAGGATTTTGATCAGAAGATCATTTAAATGTTTTTGCTAAACTAAAATGATTGCTGAACATCTAATCGTAAATGTCGTGTGTTTGGCTGGTCGTCTACTTGTTCTACTGTTTTTTTTTTTTTTTATCACGTAACTGGAATGTTCAGGATTTGGTGGGAAAGGGCAGCGTGTCTCTGTTTAGAGGTTTTATTGCACAAAATTTTCGCCCGTAAATAATGCAGCCTGTGTGAAAGGCTCCGGCTGTAAAACTCTGAGAGTCAGGCTCCCGGAGAGACAGATGTTGGACGTCTGCTGCCAAAAGTCGTTGTTACTGATTACTTTTTATTTTATTGTCCCACAGTCGGGCCGAGCGGGAAACCGTATGGCTCGGATCTTTGTTTTTTAACAGTCCCTGGGACGATGTTAATTCTGAGCCTTGTTGTAGGCCTGAGTTTTTTCGTAGCTAATTAAAGAGTTTATAACAGAAAAGTTTAGATGAGTGCTTAAAAGATTTCAGAAGTGTAACTATTAACAAAAAAAAAAAAAATGTCCGGCACCCTGTACGAACAGAAATTCATGGCTGGAAGGTTTCTGACAGATCCGACTCCCCTCGGGCCGTGTTCGTGTTGCGGCTAAACTCGGCTCAGTTTATTTTTTCATCTTTTTTTTTTTTTTTTTTTACAAATTAGCTTTGACATTTCTGCTGCACGATGCTTAGTAAGCAACGTAGCATATTTGCTAGCCTGCTAAACATTAGCAGTCGCGTCAGGCCTCATCACCACATATAGATTTTTAGTTTGTGATTCTGCGAGGAAGAGTTTTTTTATACTTCTGAGGTGCAAGAATGTGATGTGTAGAAAATGTAAGCTTCTTTACTTCAAAAGTAAAAACCAAATAATTCAAATTAGCCTGAATCCGATGGTTAACTACAGTTCCATCTGGCCTGTTTATTCAATTTGTCCTAGAGAATGGGCGTGGCCTCTATATTTTAGCCTCAATGAAAGAGGCGTGGCCTGTGTGTCATTTAGTCTCAGTGAAGGAGGTGTGACCTTTGTACTTTTACTTCTCAGGCCCACTGATGGAGGCGTGGCTTCTGTGTCATAGGAGGCGTAGCCTCTGTGTCTTTATGTTTCAGTGAAGGAGGCGTGGCCTCTGTGTCTTTATGTTTCAGTGAAGGAGGCGTGGCCTCTGTGTCTTTTAGTCTCAGTGAAGGAGGCGTGGCCTTTGTGTCTTTATGTTTCAGTGAAGGAGGCGTGGCCTCTATGTTTTTTATTTTCAGTTAAGGAGGCGTGGCCTCTGTGTCTTTATGTTTCAGTGAAGGAGGCGTGGCCTCTGTGTCTTTTTGTTTCATTCAAGGAGGCGTGGCCTCTTTGTCTTTTAGTCTCAGTGAAGGAGGCGTGGCCTCTGTGTCTTTATGTTTCAGTGAAGGAGGCGTGGCCTCTATGTTTTTTATTTTCAGTTAAGGAGGCGTGGCCTCTGTGTCTTTATGTTTCAGTGAAGGAGGTGTGGCCTCTGTGTCTTTTTGTTTCAGTCAAGGAGGCGTGGCCTCTTTGTCTTTTAGTCTCAGTGAAGGAGGCGTGGCCTCTGTGTCTTTATGTTTCAGTGAAGGAGGCGTGGCCTCTGTGTCTTTATGTTTCAGTGAAGAAGGCGTGGCCTCTGTGTCTTTTAGTCTCAGTGAAGGAGGCGTGGCCTCTGTGTCTTTATGTTTCAGTGAAGGAGGCGTGGCCTCTGTGTCTTTTAGTCTCAGTGAAGGAGGCGTGGCCTCTGTGTCTTTATGTTTCAGTGAAGGAGGCGTGGCCTCTGTGTCTTTTAGTCTCAGTGAAGGAGGCGTGGCCTCTGTGTCTTTTAGTCTCAGTGAAGGAGGCGTGTGTATATATATATATATATATATAAATTATACTCAGGTTTTACTCATATGATGCAGTGTTCTTTACACTATGACAGTTTTCTTAAAATTAGATAAAAAAAATCGCAATATATCACCTTGCTTACAGTATATTGAATCGATACTCCTGTATCGTGATACTTATCATATCGTATCGCCGGATATTTCCCAGTACTCTGCCCTGGCCCGCACCACTCAGGCTGCAGAGTCGCTGGCTGATTTTGTTGGACCTAACTGGATTTTACGGGCTAAATTTAGCAACAATAACCTTCAGCATGAGCATAAATTACAGGTTTGAGTTAATAGAATCAGTCAGCCATATTTTTACATAAAAAGCCTCGGCGTATGAATGAATTTTTCATGCCACACTTGGCATTTTCATTCCTTCTGTGGGAAAGAACATGATGAAATATCAGGGTTCAGCGACTCCAACACCGTCTTCCATGTTCTTTCTGGGACAAATTAAAAGGTCTTAGTGAGTCGGGATCATCCTGGAAATATTTTCCGTATCAACTGAAATATTGTCTGTCACTGGACCTGCTCAAATTCTCGTCTCAGGAGCTTCATCGGTTTCACGAATGGTGTGAAATTCCCGAGGATTAGATTCCGTGTGTAATGAACACTGGTGATGTCATGCGAGTGGAAGTGCTGTATAAAGGTGGAGGTGTGAGTAAAGCAGGAGTTCAGGTGGAGTTCAGGTGGAGGAGGTGGTGTACTGGATCCCCCCAGCCTTCTGCTCAGAAATGGTTTGTTCCAGCGTGATGTAGTAATATTTTACTGTTTAATTATAATCGATCAATTATTTTGGGATATTTTTGGATATTAGAGCTGAGCGATATGACGGTGTGATATTGTGAGATCAATATCGTGATAAATTACACTTTTCTGAGGTATCAGTAAATCCGTCTAAAACTGGTTCGAAAACGTTTTATGTTTATTAATAACGAGAGTCAAAAATGACGAATGACAAAAATATCAGCTCACGACACTCGAAGACGTTTCTACAACACACAGTATGTATTCTTTCTTTCTTTCTTTCTTTTGTTAATTATCTCTTTTCTGTCTTCATTTCTTTCTTTCTTTCTCTTCTTTTCTGTCTAGTTTTTCTTTCTTTATTTCTCTTAACTTCTTTCTTTCTATCTCTTCTGTCTTGTCTTTCTGTCCTTCTTTTGATTTTCTTTCTTTCTTTTGTTAATTATCTCTTTTCTTTCTTTCTTTCTTTCTATCTCTTCTGAATTGTCTTTCTGTCCTTCTTTTGATTTTCTTTCTTTCTTTTGTTAATTATCTCTTTTCTTTCTTTCTTTCTTTCTTTCTTTCTTTCTTTCCTTTTGATTTTCTATCTTCTTATCCCTTTTATTTCAAGTCTTTCTTTCTTTCTTTTTTCTTTCTTTCTTTCTTTTTGATTTTCTATCTTCTTATCCCTTTTATTTCAGTTCTTTCTTTCTTTCTTTCTTTCTTTCTTTCTTTCTTTCTTTCTTTCTTTTTGATTTTCTATCTTATCCCATTTATTTCAATTCTTTCTTTCTTTCTTTCTTTCTTTCTTTCTATTTGATTTTCTGTCTTATCCCTTTTATTTCAAGTCTTTCTTTCTTTCTTTCTTTCTTTCTTTCTTTCTTTCTTTCTTTTTGATTTTCTATCTTATCCCATTTATTTCAATTCTTTCTTTCTTTCTTTCTTTCTATTTGATTTTCTGTCTTATCCCTTTTATTTCAAGTCTTTCTTTCTTTCTTTCCTTCTTTTTTTCTTTCTTTCTTTCTTTCTTTCTTTCATTAATTATCTCTTTTCTGTCTTCATTACTTCTTTTTTCTTTCTTTCTTTCTTTCTTTCTTGTCTAGTCTTTATTGCTAAATGTTTATTTTTTAAATAAACCTGTATATTCTGATTTGCGTATTGTAGAATTGTCCTGAAATATCGTGATGTGGTATTTTTGTCGTATCGCTCCACCTCTAGTACACGCTACTTGAGACGCCGTGATTGTGACACCGGCATAAAAATTATTATTATTATTATTATTATTTTTTTTTTAAAAGAGCGATGTGTGTTTTATATTCACAGCCTGCCGTAGCCCTCCGTGTCTGTCACCTTTCTCCAACAATACCTCTTATCAGTCTGTTTACCTCAGGCACAAAGCGCCGATCTTCCTGTGCCTCAACTTCCTCTCCAAACAAACAAACAAATAAACAAATAAACATCAGCGTGCGCTCCAGTGGTTATGAGAAGAGAGATAATTATAATTGAAAAGTTAATTGGAATTTTAATTAACGTCTTGTGAAGTGAAGAGCGCTTATCACACTGAGAGAGTAGGAAATGTCCTCGGGGAGAGAGGGAGCCAGTCAGACCAGAGGGCACAAACTTTCTCACAAATGACAGAAAAATAGTCTTTAGCATACGACAACATTCACCGTTTAAATTTCTATTTATTTAATGTTTTTACAGAAAAATTCTAAACGAATAAAGCCGTACATTTTTCACTGCAGATCCACATTTCAAAAGTGAAGCAATTGTGTAAAATTCTTAAAAAAAAAATATTGTTGTTTTTTTGTGCCTAGCTTTTATTTCTTTCTTTTTGACTCCTTTCCTTTTTGTTTGTTTGTTTGTTTGTTTGTTTCTTTCTTTCTTGTTGATAATCTTTTTTATATTTTCTTTCTTTTTCATTATCTCTAGTCTGTCTAGTCTTTATAACTTTCCTTTTTTTCTTTCTTTCTCTTTATCTCTTCAGTTTTTCTTTTTCTTTCTTTCTTTTTTCTTTCTTTCTTCCTTTCTTTCTTTCTTTTTTATATTTTCTTTCTTTTTCATTATCTCTAGTCTGTCTAGTCTTTATAACTTTTTTCTTTCTTTCTCTTTCTTTCTTTCTTTCTTTCTTGTTGATAACCTTTTTTATATTTTTTTCTTTTTCATAATCTCTAGTTTGTCTAGTCTTTATAACATTCCTTTTGATTTCTTTCTTTCTTTCTTTCTTTCTTTTTTGAACACTGGAGACTCCTTCCATAAACGTAAAATAAAAATGTAACTGATAGTTTATTAATCTGTTTATGTGGAGTATTTGCTGTACGAGTCCCTGTGAATCAGCTGTTGCTATAGAAACAATAATGTATCAGAACGAGCGCGTAAACGTTTACTTACGTTTTTTTCCACGTAGTCGCGTTGTAATCCCACGAAGCCGCACGACGTCGACTCGCTCGCTAATGCGGACGCCGCGGCCCGACTGAGTGATGATGTAATGGCTTGAAATGGTGTCGAGGCTCGAAACTTACTTCCTGTTCTGAAGTTATTGAAAAGTGCTTTTCACACGTCCTTAAACTCCAGAGCGCTAATGGTACGAGCAGCTTGTAGGTTAATTAACCGAAGCCGCGTCCTAATCTCACCTCCGCCAGTCGCGTTAATTAGAAACAACACCGCGCTGCTAATGAACATGTCACTCAACACACGGCGAGAGTATAACAACAACAACAACAACAACAACAACAACAAAATGAAACAACACGCGAAACTGAATCCTGATAACACACTGCCCCGAAACACTGGGAGTTTATAACATCAGCTCTTTCTTTCTTTCTTTTTTTTCTTTCTTTCTTTCTTTCTCATCATCTCTTTTCTGTCTAGTATTTTTTACTGTCTTTTTGATTTTTTTTCTTCCTTTCTTTCTTTTCATGATCTCGTTTTTGTCGTCTTGATTATTTTCTTTCATTCCTTCTTTTTTTATTATCTACTTTCTAAATCTCTTTCTGCTTGTCTTTATTACTTTCTTTTTCTTTCAGATTTTTTTCCTTCTTACTTTCTTTATTGTTATCTCTTTTCTATGTAGTTTTCTTTCTTTCTTTCTTTCTCGTCATCTCTTTTCTGTCTAGTATTTTTTACTGTCTTTTTGATTTTCTTCTTCCTTTCTTTCTTTTTCATTATCTCTTTTCTGTCATCTTTGCTACTTTCTTTCTTTCAAAAATTATAATGAGATGAGTGTATAAACGAGTGACACAGCAGTGTTATCTGGGGTTAGTCAGTGTGTGTGATGAGTGTATAAACGAGTGACACAGCAGCATTATCTGGGGTTAGTCCATGTGTGTGTGATGAGTGTATAAACGAGTGGCACAGCAGTGTTATCTGGGATTAGTCAGTGTGTGTGATGAGTGTATAAACGAGTGACACAGCAGTGTTATCTGGGGTTAGTCAGTGTGTGTGATGAGTGTATAAACGAGTGACACAGCAGTGTTATCTGGGGTTAGTCAGTGTGTGTGATGAGTGTATAAACGAGTGACACAGCAGCATTATCTGGGGTTAGTCCATGTGTGTGATGAGTGTATAAACGAGTGGCACAGCAGTGTTATCTGGGATTAGTCAGTGTGTGTGATGAGTGTATAAACGAGTGACACAGCAGTGTTATCTGGGGTTAGTCAGTGTGTGTGATGAGTGTATAAACGAGTGACACAGCAGCATTATCTGGGGTTAGTCCATGTGTGTGTGATGAGTGTATAAACGAGTGACACAGCAGCATTATCTGGGGTTAGTCGGTGTGTGTGATGAGTGTATAAACGAGTGACACAGCAGTGTTATCTGGGATTAGTCAGTGTGTGTGATGAGTGTAAAAACGAGTGACACAGCAGTGTTATCTGGGGTTAGTCAGTGTGTGTGATGAGTGTATAAACGAGTGACACAGCAGCATTATCTGGGGTTAGTCAGTGTGTGTGATGAGTGTATAAACGAGTGACACAGCAGTGTTATCTGGGGTTAGTCGGTGTGTGTGATGAGTGTATAAACGAGTGACACAGCAGCATTATCTGGGGTTAGTCCATGTGTGTGTGATGAGTGTATAAACGAGTGACACAGCAGTGTTATCTGGGGTTAGTCAGTGTGTGTGATGAGTGTATAAACGAGTGACACAGCAGTGTTATCTGGGGTTAGTCAGTGTGTGTGATGAGTGTATAAACGAGTGACACAGCAGTGTTATCTGGGGTTAGTCCATGTGTGTGATGAGTGTATAAACGAGTGACACAGCAGTGTTATCTGGGATTAGTCGGTGTGTGTGATGAGTGTATAAACGAGTGACACAGCAGTGTTATCTGGGGTTAGTCGGTGTGTGTGATGAGTGTATAAACGAGTGACACAGCAGCGTTATCTGGGGTTAGTCCATGTGTGTGTGATGAGTGTATAAATGAGTGACACAGCAGTGTTATCTGGGGTTAGTCAGTGTGTGATGAGTGTATAAACGAGTGACACAGCAGCATTATCTGGGGTTAGTCGGTGTGTGTGATGAGTGTATAAACGAGTGACACAGCAGTGTTATCTGGGATTAGTCAGTGTGTGTGATGAGTGTAAAAACGAGTGACACAGCAGTGTTATCTGGGGTTAGTCAGTGTGTGTGATGAGTGTATAAACGAGTGACACAGCAGCATTATCTGGGGTTAGTCCATGTGTGTGTGATGAGTGTATAAACGAGTGACACAGCAGTGTTATCTGGGGTTAGTCAGTGTGTGTGATGAGTGTATAAACGAGTGACACAGCAGCATTATCTGGGGTTAGTCCATGTGTGTGTGATGAGTGTATAAACGAGTGACACAGCAGTGTTATCTGGGGTTAGTAGGTGTGTGTGATGAGTGTATAAACGAGTGACACAGCAGCATTATCTGGGGTTAGTCCATGTGTGTGTGATGAGTGTATAAACGAGTGACACAGCAGCATTATCTGGGGTTAGTCAGTGTGTGTGATGAGTGTATAAACGAGTGACACAGCAGTGTTATCTGGGGTTAGTCAGTGTGTGTGATGAATGTATAAACGAGTGACACAGCAGCATTATCTGGGGTTAGTCCATGTGTGTGTGATGAGTGTATAAACGAGTGACACAGCAGCGTTATCTGGGGTTAGTCCATGTGTGTGATGAGTGTATAAACGAGTGACACAGCAGTGTTATCTGGGGTTAGTCAGTGTGTGTGATGAGTGTATAAACGAGTGACACAGCAGTGTTATCTGGGGTTAGTCAGTGTGTGTGATGAGTGTATAAACGAGTGACACAGCAGTGTTATCTGGGGTTAGTCAGTGTGTGTGATGAGTGTATAAACGAGTGACACAGCAGCGTTATCTGGGGTTAGTCCATGTGTGTGATGAGTGTATAAACGAGTGACACAGCAGTGTTATCTGGGGTTAGTCAGTGTGTGTGATGAGTGTATAAACGAGTGACACAGCAGTGTTATCTGGGGTTAGTCAGTGTGTGTGATGAGTGTATAAACGAGTGACACAGCAGCGTTATCTGGGGTTAGTCAGTGTGTGTGATGAGTGTAAAAACGAGTGACACAGCAGTGTTATCTGGGGTTAGTCCATGTGTGTGTGATGAGTGTATAAACAAGTGACACAGCAGTGTTATCTGGGGTTAGTCGGTGTGTGAGATGAGTGTATAAACGAGTGACACAGCAGCGTTATCTGGGGTTAGTCCATGTGTGTGTGATGAGTGTATAAACGAGTGACACAGCAGCGTTATCTGGGGTTAGTCCATGTGTGTGTGATGAGTGTATAAATGAGTGACACAGCAGTGTTATCTGGGGTTAGTCGGTGTGTGTGATGAGTGTATAAACGAGTGACACAGCAGCGTTATCTGGGGTTAGTCAGTGTGAGAGATGAGTTTGTGAACGAGTGACACAGCAGTGTTATCTGGGGTTAGTCAGTGTGTGTGATGAGTGTATAAACGAGTGACACAGCAGTGTTATCTGGGGTTAGTCAGTGTGTGTGATGAGTTTGTGAACGACTGACATGTCTAAACCCTTTCATGACGCTCTTTTGTAATTATGTTTGCTGTTCCGCGACCTTTAACTCGAGCTAAAGGCAAATTAAACAATCCTGCACTCAGCTGCTCCAAAACCCATTTCAACTGACATTCAGGTCTAAATTGCTGCGGGATTCAGGGACGAGTCGCCATGAGGCCATGCGCACATACACCGCTTATAGGATACGCCATAAATCATGGAAAAACTCGGAAAACTTGGAAAATGTTAACGATCATTTTTCTACTAAAATGAAACATTAAACATTGAAACTAAATTGAATGATTAATTCAAGTTCCTGTTTAATATTCAGAGGGAAAGCTGATTCATTAAAATCTATTTTATTAAGTACTTTGCTGGATGATTTGTTTTGTTGTTGTTGTGTTTCGTCTGCGTTACGGAAACGTGATCAAACCGAAAGTTTCTCTTCGGTCGAAAGTGGAACATTATTTTTAGGAACTAAAGATACGAACTAAAGGTTGTTGTTTTTCATTTCCTGCTCGTTTTATTCACCAAAAGATTCCTCTTTTTTTTCTTATCTACACTTTCAGAGCTTCTTTCCTTTACTTAGATTTCAGATGGAAGCAAAGGTGTTTATTGTCGGAAGATAAATCATGATACATTTGGGTGGAAAAAAATAACAAAAAGTGTATTATATAGTAATACTTAAATAATTTTCTATGTTATATGTTTCTATATTGTAACAATTTTATATATAGTAATATAAAAATACTGTATTAGTTGATGTTAGTTAGCTAGCTAAAGCGTTGTGGAAGTTAAAATGATCTTAAATTGTGTTCCTGAGTTGGTATGCAGTGGGCGGGGCTTGTTTCTAATAGATTTTCTTTCGATACGACGATAACTACGCTCGTCTTTTTTCTGTGGAGAAAATCTGGAGATATACAAATATTTTGAGGAGAAAAGAAAAATGACTATTTCGTTAAGAGATATTTAAATTTTTTACTAAAGTACAGCTGCTTTTTTAAACTCGTATTGTTAAATGACGAAACGGAAATTCAACAAAGTCTTTAATTTCCATAAAAACCTTGAGTTGATTTGTTGCTTTGTTGTTGTTGTTGTTGTTGTTGTTTTCTCACAGGAAAAGGCTAGTTGCCTGTCGCATGCTAATGAACGTAGCTTTTTGATAGACAGAAAAAGAGTCCAAAATGTCACTCAAACTCTTTTCACTTTCCAAAACGAGCCCCAAAAATCTGGAAACCTCGTCCTGTTGAAACAGTTTCTTTAACAAACGTGGTGAAAACAGAACGGAGCCCTCGAGCCGCATAAACAACTAAACAACTCTTTAACACTCGCAACAACACGCTAGCTGTTAGCCAAGTTACATTTCACTACTTTTATTTCACGACGGTGTGATTTTTACTTTTATTCACTTACAAAAGAAATAATCGTTTCACACAAACATCACTGATAGAATTCTTTAATCTGACACACACACACACACACACACACACACACACACACACACACACACACAAAGCATCCAAAAATGTCTCTTTCTTTCTTTCTTTCTTTCTCGTCTTTTTTAAACTCTTTTCTGTTTAGACTTTCTTCTTTTTTTTAGCTCTTTTCATGTAGCCTTTCTTTCTTTCTTTCTTTCTTTCTTTCTCGTCTTATTTTCTTTTTTTAACCTCTTTTCCAACATTCCTTTCCTTTCCATTCTTTCTTTTTTTTCTTCTTTTTCTTTTCTGTCTGTAGTGGAACAATTTCTTTGTTGTTTTTTTTTCTTATGTAAAATTAAACTCTTGTTTGTAATGTGTAACATTTCTAAACATTTGTAAACATTTACATTTTTGCATAGATTCTTTTAAACTGAAAGTACAATTCTTTAATATTTTAAAATTTCATTCACGCTGCTCTGGTTACGTGTAAACGAGGGTTTTATTAGCGACCTGAACCGCGTTTGTTCGCTGTTAAACGGCGAGACAGCGCGGTCCTGGACTTTACCGGCCCGTGGGAAAAGCGGCGTTCGGATCTCGTCTGTTCCACTCCGTGTTTTCCGTCTCAGGAAATAACTCGGGATGAATTTGGCAGATGCTGCTGCGTCGTCGTGTTTCTGTCCTCGCTGAACGTATCGGCCCGTGCAGGATGGATCGGTCACGCTCCGTGGACATAAGGGCGCCAGTAACGAGTCCTCAGGAGCCGGGAGCCGAGGTTTTTTTCCCGTCAGCACGTCTTCACGGATTCCTGCCTCGATTCGGACGCGTTAAGCAATTTTCCGCTGTGTCCAGTCATTCCCTCGCCTCCCTTCCAGCCCAAACTCCCCCCTTCCAGCCCAAACGCCCCCTCCCCCCCACTCTTACCCGCCCCCGGGGGCAACAGCGTCCTCGTCCACCCGCTGGACTTGGTCCTCATTTAACCACTTCCTGTCCCGGTGCTCAGGTGTTCGTCCTGCAGCGTGTTCCTCAGGGAGGTTTCAGCATCGTCCCAGCGTCAGTCAGCACGTGTTCCCTGCGTCAGGAGAAACGGCCACGTGGAAACGTCTCTTAGCGTTTACACGCAGACGAAATAAAAATATCACTGTTTTATTTTAAAAAACTCCGGAGCGTTTATTAAAACAGACACAGACATTATTCACACAGAAAGTTTCCTTCTCCACTTTTTTGTCTTCTTTCTTTCTCTTTTCTTATTGTCTTCATGTTGTATGTTTGTTTCTTTCATTTTTTTCTTTCTCGCTTTTGCTTTCTCTTCTCTTTCTTTCTTTTTCCATCTGTTTGTTTGTCGCTTCACCCATCCATCCATTCATCCATCCGTTTGTTTATTCCTGCTGTATTTGTTTCTTCTTTATTTCTTTCTCATTTCTTTTCTATTTGTTTCTTTCTTGCTTGCTTTTGCTTTATCTCTCTCTCACTCTCTTTCTTTTTATATGTATTTATCACTTCATCCATCCATTTCTTTCTTTCTTTCTTTCTTTCTTTCTTTCTTATGTCTGTCTAGCTACCTTATTTTGATCATATTAGGTAGAACGATGATGAACGCGTCCGTCTCAGTAAAACTCCATCCTCACGACTGTCACTGTTTTATTTTTTTTTTCCATTGATCCAGAGTCTTTTTTAGCGTTTAACGTCTGAGAGAAATCAGGAAACGTCTCTTACTCGATGTCAGTTCTCATTAGTTTAGTTCACGGCTAAGCGCTCTGTCGCGAGATGAAATAGTTCCCTCTCCTTGAGCGTATCCTGATTGCGTCAGGTTCCATTATTAATGTGAAGCCATCAGGCAGGAGAGCGAGGGAGTTTCCTCCTTCAGCGAGGTGCTACAGGGACGATCGTGTCCATATCGACGTCCTGAAAAGGCACAGGAACGGAGGAGTGGCGTTTCGGGGAAAAACCAACACTCAGACATTGATTTCTCGTTTCTCCGCTGTAGCGCACGTCGCTCAGGTGGACGAATCGCTCGGTTCTGTGTCGCGTTCTGTTTGTGGCGGAGTTAAACTTACTTCCCTGAAGTCAATTATTTTCCTGGAACATCATGTCCTGAAGCACTTTGCCAATGATTACAATTTTTTTATTTTATTTTTTTGTTGATAGATACCCTGAAACTGTGGTCATTTTCAGACTAGGGCATCACCTCATCAAAATTTCAAACCTAACACCCCGGGCCTAGTGACGGCCGTCTGCTCGCTGCATAAGCAAATATAAAACCATCTTCAAACCATCACCGCTTTGAGTCTATTAATCATCCAGATCTCGGTGTGTGTTCGGCTGTAGAGACATCTCTCGCTGTGTTTTCACCTTCATGCCTCTTTCTGTCTGAGAGGGAAGATTGTTGACTCTCCATTAGTCATGATCTCCAAGGGGTCAAAGTTCAGCCGTTGTGCTGAGGAACCCGTGGTGCTGAGTGAAGGGAAAAAGGGAAAAGCTACCCATAATCCCTTGCTGAACACTCCAGTGGTGAGAGACAATGGATTCATGATGCAGGTCTTAAATAAACAAAAATCTCTCCGTTCTGATGCGGAATGTATCGAGATAAGACTAAAAAATGTTTACAGAATACAAGTTTTAAAAAAAAAAGCACAAAAATAGATATGACAGTGTTGTGATAAATTATGACATCATTCTGTAATTTTGTTGTTTTTACAGATAAATTTTTTCTTTCCTTTCAGTGTTAAATCACTTTTCGTTATTTTTCATGAATTATTTTTTTATATGAGACAAAATGAAAATACATTTATGTATTTATGTACGTGAGTGAGAACAGGAACTAACTTGTTTCTTGGAATGTTCCATGTAACTATAAACAGATAAAAAGTATGATGTGTGAATGTTGTAAAACAGCTGTGGTGTAGTGTTTTCTTCCTTACGTGATCGTATTACAGATAAATGTTTTCTATCTGTTATGATGACACCAAATTGTTTTTTTTTAGCTTACGCATTCGTTTCCTTGTTTTGTTTCTCAGATTTTATTATCATTTCATGAACAGAATTCTGTGATCAGATCTTTCTGAGAAAGACGAAATACAGCGCTTTCTTTACATTTGTTTAGCGTAATGAACCTTGAAAGACATTTCTCTTTTTAGCATAGAATGTAGAATTTAGGTGAAATGTTCACGTTTTTTTTTTTTTTTTAAAAACGACATCGAGCGTATTGTAATTTAAACCATGGCTGTGGAGAATGCTCATTTCTGATTGGCTGGTTGATGTTTATTATTTTCTTATACAACTTAGAAATGGAATAAAACATAAAACTGGCTTGAATATGTTTACTTATGTAGACATTAATTAATCAGTTTTTTTTTTTTTCGTTTTAAAAATGCAACACCGCCGTGTTACTGGCAATTTGTTCGTGAAACTGATACATATCGTGTACCGTAGAAATGTCTGAGTATCCTGAATACAGCGGCAAAAAAATCAGGACAGATTTTAAAACTCGCAAAATAACACGTAGAATAAAACATAAATACAAAGTACTTAAGGATTTCACAGTTACCACTTTAAAAGTGATTCTTTTCTGATAAAACCTGCTCCTCGAGGGTTTTATTCCTCTTCTACCACAGCAATTTGCAATGAATACTAACGAACGATACATCGATTTATTAAAGAACGTCATGTCAAAATAGTTTTCCCTTTAAATATTTACATTTAATGTGGAGGAACGTCCACGTTACGAGTTAGTTCGTGTTGTCACTTACGTTCCAGCAGCTATAAACAGTAGTTCCCTCTTCATTATGCTTTTTTTCCTCTCTCTTTTTTTTCACACCAGGTTGTGAGGGTTGTCCTTGTATCCGCAATTATGCCGAATGTGTATGAAATCAGACAAAAAACGACTCTAATTTGTTTGAATTGATGCTACTTTTTGTGTCAGAGAAACCCGAGTTTTGTGTTTCAAGTCCCTGATGATATTTTCACAAACCTCCATTATCTTAATGGCTGAACATTTCCTCGTTTTTTTGCTCAATTAGAAAGCCATTAGAACGTAACGAACAATGAGAGTCTAACGAACTTATCAATTAGGAGAACGCAGAGAGAGAAGGCATGCTGATGGCGAGGTTTCGCTGGATCGTATTTTGTCTTCCCACTTCCAGTTGGCTCGACTTGTGCGAAGCAAATTGCTTTGGCCCAGATGGCGTGAAGGTCACGGAAACCCAAGTACTTATAAAAAAAACTGAAGAGGAAAATGTCCAGTCCTGTCAGCTGCGAGAGCAACGCGTTACTGTCGTGTTGATACATAACCATTAGCACTGGTTCACTTCCCAGATTATTTCTTTTTACCACATGAATGTCTCTATTGTCCGGTGGAGGACCAGATGGGACGCCGTCATGCCAACTTTTTCATTTTTTTTTTCATCTGAGCGATGGGCAAAACTGCGCTGTCGAGATCCAGCTGTGGACGCTGGCCAAGAGAACCGTGGAAATGTTTATCAGTTCCAAAAAGCACTAATTAAAGCCAATTTCTCATTACATCAAATACGTGTTACGTTTTTTTTTTAATGCGGCTATTTACCACAGCAATCGTGACTGTAAAAAAAAAAAAAAAAAAAAAAAAACAGCTCATGGATAAAGATGAGAACAATGCATCTGCTGCCAGAATTCAAGTTTTTGCATTTTATTCAAGTTAGAAGTGAGTTTCTTTTAGAATTAGTCATAAATATTTTGCTGAATAAATATTCTAAATTATATCACAGCACTGGTGAATTCTCAGTTTATATTAATGCACTCGTTTCTATAGTAACGGCTCATTCCCAGGGACTTTGGTTTGCAGGTTCTCAGTAACACGGCAAGCTGCGATCTGTTTTATTAACATCAAGAAAGAAAAAAGAGAGGCAGGTGAGGGAACGACTGTTTATAGCTGCTGTAAGGCAAAATTTGCAGACTTTCCACAATATTAAATGTAACTGTGAAGGGATAAAAACTATGACATTTTTTAATTAAAAAAAAATTGCTGTCGGTGGCAAATTGCTGTTGTATAAGAGGAATAAACCACTTGATGATGTGCTGTTACAGGAAAACAATCAACTTGCTTCATCACACCACCCCACTGATGATTATTTTCCTATAACAGCACGACACAAAGTGGTTTATTCCTTACATACTAATGATAGCGTTTGAAAGGTGATTTGGGGAGTAACTCTGGATGAGCAGGTGATTTGGGAAGTAACTCTGGATGAAAAGGTGATTTGAGGAGTAACTCTGGAGGAACATTTGATTTGGGGAGTAATGCTGGAGGAACAGGTGATTTGGGGAGTAACTCTGGATGAGCAGGTGATTTGGGGAGTAACTCTGGATGAGCAGGTGATTTGGGGAGTAACTCTGGATGAGCAGGTGATTTGGGGAGTAACTCTGGATGAGCAGGTGATTTGGGGAGTAACTCTGGACGAACAGGTGATTTGGGGAGTAACTCTGGACGAACAGGTGATTTGGGGAGTAACTCTGGAAAAGTAGGTGATTTGGGGAGTAACTCTGGATGAACAGGTGATTTGGGGAGTGATGCTGGATGAACAGGTGATTTGGGGAGTAACTCTGGACGAACAGGTGATTTGGGGAGTAACTCTGGATGAACAGGTGATTTGGGGAGTGATGCTGGATGAACAGGTGATTTGGGGAGTAACTCTGGAGGAACAGGTGATTTGGGGAGTGATGCTGGATGAACAGGTGATTTGGGGAGTAACTCTGGACGAACAGGTGATTTGGGGAGTAACTCTGGATGAACAGGTGATTTGGGGAGTGATGCTGGATGAACAGGTGATTTGGGGAGTAACTCTGGACGAACAGGTGATTTGGGGAGTAACTCTGGATGAAAAGGTGATTTGGGGAGTAACTCTGGATGAAAAGGTGATTTGGGGAGTAACTCTGGACGAACAGGTGATTTGGGGAGTAACTCTGGATGAACAGGTGATTTGGGGAGTGATGCTGGATGAACAGGTGATTTGGGGAGTAACTCTGGACGAACAGGTGATTTGGGGAGTAACTCTGGATGAAAAGGTGATTTGGGGAGTAACTCTGGATGAAAAGGTGATTTGGGGAGTAACTCTGGAGGAACAGGTGATTTGGGGAGTGATGCTGGATGAACAGGTGATTTGGGGAAGTGACTCTGGATGAAAAGGTGATTTGGGGAGTAACTCTGGACGAACAGGTGATTTGGGGAGTGATGCTGGATGAACAGGTGATTTGGGGAAGTGACTCTGGATGAAAAGGTTATTTGGGGAGTAACTCTGGACGAACAGGTGATTTGGGGAAGTGACTCTGGATGAAAAGGTGATTTGGGGAGTAACTCTGGACGAACAGGTGATTTGGGGAGTAACTCTGGATGAACAGGTGATTTGGGGAGTAACTCTGGACGAACAGGTGATTTGGGGAGTAACTCTGGATGAACAGGTGATTTGGGGAAGTGACTCTGGACGAACAGGTGATTTGGGGAAGTGACTCTGGATGAACAGGTGATTTGGGGAGTAACTCTGGACGAACAGGTGATTTGGGGAGTGACTCTGGACGAACAGGTGATTTGGGGAGTAATGCTGGAAGAGCAGGTGATTTGGGGAAGTGACTCTGGATGAAAAGGTTATTTGGGGAGTAATGCTGGATGAACAGCTGTCCCGATTCTTGTGGACGTACCATGGTAAAACTCATTACAGAGATGTGAATCGATCTGAATGCTTTCCTAGTGGGGAAAACCCCCCATGGCATTGTTTCATTGGCAAGGAATTTCGGGAAATTGGAAATTGCATTAGGGCTCGTCTCACATTTTGGCCGGACTGGATCAAATTTGCAAACAGCAGCAGCTGCAGGAGGTAAAGGAGCGTATAGTGCATATGAAAATGCTAAGAGGAGGCGCTTTATTCAGCAAATCACACAGACACAAGAATTCTGGATTCTGATTGGTCAGAAGGTGTTTTGAATAATTTTCAGTCACAGCAGCTCTTTTTTCAGTCGGTTTTCAGTGTTCACCTAAATGTTTTTATTTCAGAAGTACACAGTGTCATTACTCATTCATTCATTTACAGTCAGTAACTTTTAACAACATAGTAACGTACACTAACAATTATTTAATTGTATATGGGAAAAAAAGTTATATAATTTTAAAATGCAATGCAGTAACGCTGTGTTGTTAATTAGATGTTAAAGTACAATTTTATTAACAGTTTCAGCCATAGTAGAATAATCACTGATGAAAATATCGCAAATTAACGGTTTAAAAACTGGCTATTGTGCGCCGTTTACTAGCTGAAAGAGTCGACTCGTATCGATGAGCTGAGTCAAATGATCCGATTCAGTGTCGTTTCTATAGTAACAGCTCGTTCACAGGGATCTGTACGGCAGACGCTCCATCATTAGTCAGTGAGGAGATGTTTATTTAACGTTTATGGAAGGAGTCTCCAGTGTCAGCGCTTTCTAACAGTCAGAGGTAAAGCGGTAACTCTGACATCTTCAGGACAGAGGAGTTTACGCTTCCTGGTTTCTCGTTTCTGATTGGCTGGTAGATGTTTGGTATTTCTGCAATAACATGAGTGAGAACAGGAACTAACTTGTTTCTTGGAATGTTCCATGTAACTATAAACAGATAAACAGTATGACGTGTGAATGTTGAAAGATGGCTGTGGTGTAGTGTTTTATTCCTTACATTTTAATGTTACCATAATTGCAGATAAAATGTTTTATAGCTGTTTATGATGACACAAAATTGGGGGTTTTTTTTAGCTTATGCGTTTGTTTCCTCTTTTTGTGTTTATCAGATTTTTTTTTACCGTCATTCTGTGATTAGATCTTTCTGAGAAAGATGAAATACAACGCTTTCTTTACATTTGTTTAACATAAGGAACCTTGAAAAACATTTCTCTTTTATGGTACCTTTTTAGCATAGAATGTATACGTTTGAGCGTAGGTGAAATGTTCGCTTTTTTTTTTTTTGAAACAACATCGAGCGTATTGTAATTTAATTCATGGCTGTGGAGAATGCTCATTTCTGATTGGCTGGTTGATGTTTAATATTTTCTTATACAACTTAGAGATGGAATAAAACGTAAAACTGACTTTCTTTAAAAGAACGATACGTTGGACGTTATCTCCAACGAGATTATTGGCAAAACTGTAACCGTAGAGCAGGATTGACGTCGTGTGATTGATGAAATCTATCGTACGCTTCGGCGACGCGTGTGTGTGTGTGCGTGTTTTTTTTTTAAACGCTGAGCTATAAGCTGAGGGGCACGCCAGCCCTCCAGGTTATTCCATACATCCGCGGGACTCCATCCTGATGAGCTGACCGGAGCGTGTTCCAGCATGATGTCGGGGTGGGATTAGAGGAAGGAGAGAACCACAAGAATGCCGGAGCGTTAGACCACACTAATCCCTGTCTGCTCTGAAAGACTGAATGGCCTCTCTTCTGGGTTCTGTAGTGCACTTTGTAGTGACTCATGGGTTTTTATTTTTTGAAGAAAAACAGTCCAAACCCGTTGGAAAACTTGTGTTGGCATGAGGTTTTGATAATTACCACTGTGCTCTTTGAAGAGCTGGTTTTCAGTGGCCCGATTCCCCAATGACCAGCGAAATCCAAGGTCAAGCCTGATCCGCGTCTGGAAACGCAGCCGTACATTTCCATATTTCCATAATGGCTAGACTGCGTCAGGAAGCGGTTTCCATTCAATGCTTTTAAAAAAAAAGGATATCAGACATCAGACCTTAAGCACCGTCTCCTTTATGGAGGAAAATCATGTGTGCAGAAATGAATGGGTTTAATGGAAAGGTGCCGACATGCAGATGCTGGGGTTTTAATTCCGATACGCCTCGTTTGGTCTGAGAAGAAGCGAAGAACACAGCAGTTAGATTTTTAAATGGAGGAAAAGTCCACCGGAAACCTGTCAGTCTGTAGAGACATATTGGGAGAAGGTTTTTAAATCCAACAGCAGTCTCATTCCCTGCATAGACAGCTCCTAATAAACTACACTACAGTAAAATCTGATATTTTTGGTAAATATAATGTCATGATAATACAGTAAAGTGGGAGGAGGATCAGTGTGAGACTTGTGCGATAATATTGTGCAGTCTGAGAAATCACACTGGATTAACAAACTTTATTCCATCAACACATGCCCATAATAATTTGCTGGTCAGTATACACATTTGCGTGTTATATTTGCTAAATAAATTTGCCACACTGTTTTCACTTTCATGCTCTGGCCGAAAAAAAGATGTGAAACGAACGCTTTTCGTGACTTCTGTACTGAAAGTGTATCGTATTGTGAATTTGGTCAAAATTGGTCTGCGCCTCCACCAAGCTAATAACCTCTACTAACTTCTCTTCAGTGTGATTAACTGCTACTCAGGGAGCTTCAGAGGTTCAATCCGTGGGATTTCAAATACAACAAAATACACTACATGGTCAAAAGTATGTGCACCCCTGACCATCACAGCCATATGTGCTTGTTGAACATCTCATTCCAGATTTATTCCCCCTGTGTTTGCTGTTATAATAAACACCACTCTTCTGCGAAGTCTTTCCACTAGATGTTGGAGCGTGGCTGTGAGGATTTGTGTTCATTCAGCTACAAGAGCATTAGTGAGGTCAGGCGCTGATGTTGGGATGTCGAGGAGGTCTGGGGTTCAGTCGGTGTTCCAGTTCATCCCAAAGGTGTTCAGTGGGGTTGAGGTCAGGGCTCTGTGCGGGACACTCGAGTTCTTCCTCTCCAACCTTCACACACCATGTCTTCATGGAGCTCGCTTTGTGCCCAGGGGCATTGTCATGCTGGAACAGGTTTGAGCCTCTTAGCTCCAGTGAAGGGAAACTGTAATGCTACTGCAAACAAAGACATTCTATACAATGATGTAGAAAACTTTGTGGTAACAGTTTAAGGAAGAACCACATATGGGTGTGATGATCAGGGGTGCACATACTTTTCAGCAGTATAGTGTTTCTGTGTTTGGTTTGTGTCGTTATTTATGATCAGCCACGCAGATTCTACTGTTTCTCCTGCTACTACCGTAAGGCAGAAATGCACTAATCTAAATCAGTGATGAAAGAGAGATTCAGTAGCGATGGAAACACTACACGCGTAAAATCCAGGGCTGTACGTTACTCCTGCTCACCTCACGAGAGAAAATCAAGATGCTGGTCAGGGTGGAGGAGAGAACGCTTCAGCTCATAGCCGAAATGATGCGCTAGAGATGACACGATTGTTAGAAGAGATTAATAATAATCAAATACGCGCTCGTTTCTCTTCGTCTGTATTAATACACTTAACTAGCTAACTAGCTCACTGTATGTTATAATACTTTAGCTAACACTTTTCAGTCAATTCAGCAACCAAAACAAAACAAAAAAGAAATGAAAAGCACACTGGAGGTTTTTCCTCGGCAGGTCGGTTTGCGTATGCATTTACGATTTGCGTAGCGTGTGTATGTACTACGTGCGTTTAGCGTGTGTTCAGCGTGTTTTTACTCGGTGTAAATGACCTTGTGTTGGTGGAAAAAAGCGCTATATAAATAAAACGGATTATTATTAGGAATGGACAAGGAGAGCGGAGGTGGAAAAGTTAAGCGTGACTTTATATCCCATCATCCATCTCTCTAGTGAGGAGGCTAATGCACGGATGTGACTTTCATAGCTACAGTGTGTGTGTGTGTGTGTGTGTGTGTGTGTGTGTGAGAGAGAGAGAGATTTTTTTGCCTGTTCATGTTTCCCACTTAGACACACACCAGCTCTTATCTCCTCCCATCTGTCAAGGCTTTGTTAAAAAAGACGTTACTGGCAAATGGCAGCCATGATGGATTACTCCCTCATTTGGCCGTGTGTGTGTGAGTGTGTGTGTGTGTGTGTGTGTGTGTGAGGAGGGTGTGTGTGTGTGTGTGTGATTCTTTTGTGTCACCTGCAGTCTTGTTTGCATTCTCGATCTGATTGCCGCCATTTTTAGCCTCGACTGTTAGCACCTTTATCTTTTCCTGCCATGTGTGTAATTGAGATTCCTGTTTCTTTTCCCGCCCTTAAGTGGGATTCCATGCCGGGTTGCCAGATATTCCCAATTTGTGCCTTGTTAACGCATTGCTGTTGTGTTATCAGCGGTTAGTTATCAGCGACGGAGGTGTTTCACGTGTTTATTTTACAGCCTTACGCACACGCTGCGATACAATAAAAGTACAAATTAAACGAACGAGAAACGTCAGATGTGATTTTTTTCCTCCTCACAATTTTCTAGGAAGATGAGAGGAATCTTTTTCGCGTAAGTCTAACTGCTAATATATTGTGCATAAAAATCAGCTCCAGAAGTATTGGCACCCTTCATAAAAGTGTGCAGAAAATAAATAAATGTTCAATAAGTGATATTTTGAGCTTAAACATAAAGGAATGCTGTTAGAGTGCGGAATTCCAACATTGCGGTGCCTTTTTGTCCCTGTAATTTCTAAAATTAACCTCTATCTTTTTTGTCTTTTTTTTCTTTTACTTAGGCGACAATGTTACTTAAGGCTTCTTTGCTAATACTGTGTCTCATTTATCAAACAGGATATGAAAAATAATCATTCATAAATCCTTCGTAGGAGCCTTTACACGAGACAAGCCTGGCATGTTCATGAAAATGCAGTTTGTTGGGAAATTTAATCAATTGATCAGTTTCGAATCGCAGAATTGTTGATGATTTGCGGTGATTTTATATACGGATTACGCCGTCAAGTTAAAAATCATTTCTTTATTTTGGTTACTCGCCAGTTAATTTTCAGTTGTTTCATATTAATGACTTGAAGTGATTCTGAAACATCCATAAATTAAAACAAATAAGTCTATATAAGCAATTTATTTAGCACAAAATTTATAAATGGAGGAAGTGTGTCTATGGTAGCCGAATCGCTGCAGTGGCTGAGCTGCATTAGTGGAAGATTTAGCACAAGCCACGTTTAGAAGCCTCTCTTTCACCACCATTTTGTCTTTTTCAGCTCTCGTTATAGAGTTTTGTGGGTGTGGCTAAATATAATTCAGCTGTCCTGTGAAAGTACTTGGTCTTTTACAGCTGATTGACGTTTTTCATCAAGCGCACCACATTTTTCAGTCGGAATTTGTAGTTTGGTTTGGTGAAAACTGATTTCCGCGATTTTATTTTTTTACACAATTTTTTCCCCTCAGTGGGTCGATTTTAAAAAGTAGGTTGAAGTAGTTTTATAAAAAGCAGCATTATTTTTTAAAAGCTTTTTTTTTTTTTTAGCTGTTTCCGCTTTTTTGTTGAATCTGTTATCAGTTTGTTGCTGCTAGTTTTTGTTTGTCAGGTACAATTGGAGTAAAGGGGTCATTCGATCAGCCTTTCATGCTAATGTAGCTAACAAGAAATGGAGCTTTATAGCCTCCAGTTTAGCGTCATGAACTAAATCTGCATTATAACTTCAATCGATCACAAGTTGTTTCACATTTTATTCTTCCTGCGCTTTTTATTTCTGCTCGTCGTGATGAATTATTAAAAGGGAACCATTGTGCGTCAGCCAGGAGCAACAAAATCTTTTATTACCCAAACGCAGAAGAAGTAGAAGAAGAAATGTTAAAGGTCAAGAGCGTGTGCTAGAAAGAAAAACATAATTTTTATCTGGAGAAAATGAAATCAAGTGGAAATGACTCTTGATATCTATATTAATGTCTCTGTTGAACCTTTTTACAGTTTTATCTTTGTGTGTACAAACTGTAAAAAGTTTTACTTTTCAAGTTCTGTAGGTTTTGTTCAGATAAATTTACTGTGTGATGCAAAGAATTAAGTTGATGCTCAGTTTCCTGAGAGACTTTAAGAGTCTCTGCATCCTTAAAGTCTTGTTGCAAATGAAATTTTACATATTGAGGGTTTTAAAAATAAAAATAAAATTGGCTTACTTACACTATAACACTTCTCATTATTTTTCTTTTTTTTGTTTTTTTTTTTGTCCTTTTAAACACATTTCAGTAATAAAACCTATATGGTAGATGTTCTAGTTTTTATATTTTTAAATAATTTTTGCTCTTCAGGTTATTTACGAAGGTTTTAAATTACTGAAGTAGCATTCTGTGACGTCACTGTTACAGTTTATTCAATTTAATTTAAATATTGAACTTTAATTTAAATATTGAAAAAAACAACAGTGAAAAGGAGGACACATTAAAAAAATTTAAATACAGTTGTAGCTTTCTCTATTTTATGATTCAGCAATAATAAACATGTAACAGTGAAAAGGAGGAAAAATAAAATAATTACATTTAAATATTTAGCAATTTAAAGATCGATTGCAACTTAAATAAAAATGTTTATCACCGAAAACAAAGAAAAATAAAAAAATAAAATTGAATTAAATGTTAAGATTTTACAACCTTCTAAGATGAAAAAAGTACATTTTGTAGTATTTAACCCGGAATAGGAGGGCACATTAAAAAGAATGAATTAAATTTAATTAATTTTTGTAGTTTTAAAGATTTAATACACAAAAATGTAATATTGAAATGGAGGGAAAAATATGACAAAAAGTTTTTAAAAAACTAAAACTAATATTTAATACTGAAATGTATTTTTAAATGTAAGTATTTTTTAATTTTAATGATTCAAAAAATATTTAATGCCGAAATATTAAAGAATCAGTACAAAACTTAACATGTAATTGTGTCTTATATAAAAAGATGTTGCGATACAAAAATCTGGCTGCACAATTTTTATGAAACTTCAGAAACGTGTATTGTAACGGTTTATCGCTATATTAATATTATATTTTTCTTTTGCCCAGCCCTTTTGTGATTTCCTGTTTTTATTTTTTTACAGAAACATCAGGTTCAGTTTCCCTTTTAACGTTAAAGACTGATAACTAACTGAGCCGTTCATGTAGTTTGTGTTGTTGTGTTTTAACCGTTAAAGTAGCTGTTGTTCCTTAGCTATGCTAATTCCTCACCGTTTCCTGGGCTTTTGTCACCTCGTCACGGTCACTAATCTGTTCCTGACACCTGACTTTAGCTTAAAACTCCATCCAGTTTTACAGGTTTTTGTTGTGCTGTGGTGAAATCCTGTCTTTTCCATAATTCCTAGTGAACTTTCTCGTTCTGCGTGTTGAAATTGGACCAGGGTGTGTGTTTTTCACTCGGCGTGTTTTCGCTCGACTCTCGCTCTGAGCTCCTGTAGGATTTCCTGCATTTGAATACCTAAAGGTCCTTTTCCATCCAAATGACTCACAAAGTCTTACAAACAACATGCAAATCAGCGAGCGCTTCAGTCAGCGTCCGTTCTGCTCGATATTCCCATCCCGATATTCCGTCCTCGGAGAGCTCCGCCTCAACACGCAGTAATCGTGGGTTACGTGCAGGAGAACACGTTCAGCACATTGTGTTTCAGAAACGCGTTAAAGTGAATGTCGGTGAGCGCTAGTTAGCCTGCTGATTATTCAGTAGGGCTAACAAAACTCATCACAGTTACCATGACGACTGGCCAGAAAGAAATGTGGGAAGTAATAATAATAATAATAATAATAATAACCTGGGAAAAATTCCATCTAGCACTCTTAAGGGTTCTTCGGGTTGTCCCTCTGGGAGAACTCTTAAAGGTTCTATGTACAAGATTTCAAGAAGAACCCTGTTCTTTCATGTCCTGGATTATCTCAAGTCAGCCTCGGATGGATGAATGGATGAATAGATGGATTGATGGATCAGTTGGATGGATGAAAGATAGCTAAAAGGATGGACGGATGGATGACAGATAGATGAATGACTAAACGGATGGATGTTTTGATGGTTAGACAGTTGATAGATAGCTGTATGTATGGACGGATGGATAGATGATAGCTGGAAGTGTGGATGGATGGATGTTTTGATGGTTTGAAAGCTGATAGATAGCTGACGGATGGATAGATGATAGCTGGAAGTGTGGATGGATGGATGTTTTGATGGTTTGACCGCTGATAGTTATATACATCGGCTTGATGGAACATAGATAGCCAGATAGAAGATGGATGGATGGAGCAATAGATGGATAGAGGATGAGATGTCAGATAGTTAGCTGTAGGAATGAATGGATGGATGGGTGGATGAGTGGGTGTATGAACGATTAGATGACAGATAGAACTGTCTACTTATCCATCCATCTGATGGCAGAAAGCATGATAGATGGATGGATGGAAGGATGGAAGGATGGGTGGCTGATAGCTATATGGAGGGATGGTTAGAGGGCTGGTATCTAGCTGGCTGTATGGATGGATGGGTGGATGATTAGTTGGCAGATAGATAGATAGATAGATAGATAGACAGATGGATAGATAGATGGTTAGGTGTTTAGATGGCTGATGGGTAGTTTGATGGATGGATGGATGGATGGATAGTAAGCTAGCTGACTGGCTGGATGGAGGAACAGATGGATGGATGGAGGGATAAATGGTTGGAGGAGTGGATGGATAAATAGATGTATGGATAACCGGTTGGATGTAAATGGGAATGAGGTTGTTTTACGAGTGGCAATGTACAGATCAGTGTATATAATGTCTATCACACACACACACGGTGAGTATAAGTTTTGGCACCCCTCCTCCCCTCCTCCCCTCTTCCTCCACCACGGCGTTGTTGTTGTTGTTGTTGATGTTTTTTCTTTCCTCGTGCTCTTCAGTTGTGATTGTGGAGCTGATGCGGCGCTTTTCTGAAGTGAATCGCGTCGCTTCATTTCCTCCTGATAATCGCTCTATCTAAATGCATCTCTGGTCTGTCAATCCCCGCCGCGATCCTGACAGGAAAAAAAAAATCCCTTCCATGTTCTCCGACATGTTCCGATGCCCCTCGTCCCGTTCCTTTGCCCCCCTCCTTCGCCCCCTTCTGCCCCCCCCCCGCCCCCCCCCCCCCCCCGACCGCTTGGGATTAACGTAACACGGAGTCGAGCGCTTTTCATTTTTAAAACGAACAAGAAAATCACTGTGTGTTTCCTCTCTGCCACGTTCTACCTCCTGATATTTCCACACACACCAGCATGTGACCACACACACACACACACACACACACACACACACACACACACACACACTTGTACACACCCAAGGTCAGATTACTGTGTTCTTATCAGCGAGTGTGTGTACTCATGTGTTTCTCACACACCTCTTTGTCACACACTGTCTCACTGACTCACTGCTGGAGACATCATTACACGTCAGTTTGTTCCTCTACCTGTCTGTCTCTCCACCTTTCCACTTGTCTGTGAATGTGTCTGTCTGTCTTTACACCCACCTGTCTGTCTGTCTTTACACCCACCTGTCTGTCTGTCTACCTACATCTCTATCTGTCTATATACTCACCTGTCTATCTGAGCACTCATCTCTCTGTCTGTATGCCTACCTGTCTGTCTGTTCTTATACCTGAGCGTCTGTCTGTGTCTCTATACCTTCGTGTCTGTCTGTCTGTCTGTGTCTACCTGAGCATTCGTCTGTCTGTCTGCATACCTACCTGTCTGTCTCTCTATCTGTCCATCTGTAGACCCGTCTATCTGTCTGTCTACCTGTCTTTTTTACCTATCTGTATGTCTGTCTGTTTACTTACCTGTCTAACTGTTCATCTGTCTGTCTGTATGTATACCTGTCTGTCTTTCTATATGCCTGTCTTTCCACCTGTCTGTCTCTCTGTTTGTGTTTGCACTTTTATGTCTGTATATTTGTCTCTGCTTTCCTACATGTGTGAGTGTGTGTGTGTGAGTGTGTGTGAGTGTGTGTGTGAGGTCACATGGCTGTGTTTGGGTGTGGCTGTGTGTGGGTATGTGTGTGTGTGTGTGTGTGTGTAGGACTCCTCATGGTTCAAAGCAGCGTCTTTACTCATTAACAGATGATTCATTTAGTTATTAGGATTATTGATTAACTCACTGCAGTATTCATAGTACACAGTACAACCTGTCTGTCTGTCTGTCTGTCTCTCTCCCTGTCTGTATGTCTCTCTGTTTTTCTCTGTCTGTCTCTGTCTATCTGTCTGTTTGTCTGTCTCTCTGTCTCTCTCTCTCTGCCTCTCTCTCTCTGTCTCTCTCTCTGTCTCTCTCTCTCTCTGTCTGTCTGCCTCTCTGTCTCTCTCTCTCTGTCTGTCTGTCTCTCTGTCTATTTCCGTCTGTCTCTGTCTATCTGTCTGTTTGTCTGTCTCGCTGTCTGTCTCTGTCTGTCTGTCTCTGTCTGTCTCTCTGTCTCTCTCTCTCTGTCTCTCTCTCTGTCTCTCTCTGTCTATCTGTCTGTCTCTCTATCTCTCTCCCTGTCTGTCTGTCTCTCTGTATGTCTGTCTGTCTCTATCCCTGTCTGTCTCTCTGTCTCTCTCTGTCTGTCTGTCTCTCTATCTCTTTCTCTGTCTGTCTGTCTCTCTCTGTCTGTTTTTGTCTGTCTGTCTCTCTCTCTCTCTGTCTCTCTCTCTCTCTCTCTCTCTCTCTGTCTGTGTCTCTCTGTCTCTCTCTATCTGTCTGTCTGTCTGTCTGTCTGTTTTTCTCTATCTCTCTGCCTCTCTATCTATCTGTCTGTCTGTCTGTTTTTCTCTGTCTGTTTGTCTCTATCCCTGTCTGTCTGAACATTTTGGTTTCTCCATCTGTCTCTCTCTTCTTTTTCTCTCTGTGTGTCTGTCTCTCAGTCTGTCTCTGCCTCACCATTTATCTTGTTGTCTGTCTCTCTGTCCCTTCATCTGTCTGCCTGTCTCTTTATCAGTTTCTCTCTCTATCTGTCTGTCTCTCCACCTGTCTATCTGTCTGTCCTTTTAACCATTTCTCTGTCGTTCTGTGATAGTTTTTTATCCACCCGTCTATCTGCCTGTCCTGCTGTCCATCAAGTCTGTCTGTCTCTCCATCTTTCCATCATGTCAAATATCTGTCTTTCTCTGTAGCTACCTATCTCTCTATTCATCTAGCTACCTGTTTATCAACCCATTTTTAATTCATATATCTATCTATCTATCTATCTATCTATCTGTCTGTCTGTCTGTCTGTCTCTCTGTTTGCTAGTTTGTCTGTCTGTCTCTCTATCTCTGTATCTCTTTATCAGTCCGTCTTTCTCTTTAGTGACATGTCTCTCCTTTCTTTTAACTGTCTCTCTGTTTGTCAACAAATTCTTTATTATTTTTTCTCCTTCATCTCTCTGTCTGTCTTTCTGTCTGTCTATAGCATCTGTTTATCCATTTCCTCTCAAACTTCTGTGTATCTGTAATATTTTGGTTTTATGTACATGAGCAGGTGTTTATTATTGAACGATGCAGGGTGTGTGTGAGTGTGTGTGTGAGTGTGAGCGTGTGTGTGTGTGTGAGTGTGTGTGAGCGTGTGTGTGTGTGTTTATGCCCCAGAAAGCTTTCTCTAATGTTCATGTCTTGGCTCTGCAGGGACGTTACACTCTCTCACTGTCCCACTTCTCCATCCTGAGACTTTATTTCAGTGACAGTGAGCGCACTCACACATTTACATCGCATGTTTACATCGCACTTTTACATCGTGCAACTACATCAAACGTTTATATCTTATGTTTACATCACACATTTACATCGCACATTTACATCCCACGTTTACATCGCACATTTACATCCCACGTTTACATCTCACGTTTACACAGCCTGATTACATCACACGTTTACATTCCACGTTTACATCCCACGTTTACATCGCACGTTTACATCTCACGTTTACATCGCACATTTACATCTCAAGTTTATATCGCACATTTACATCCCACGTTTACATCTCACGTTTACATCTCACGTTTACATCTCACGTTTACATCGCACATTTACATCCCACGTTTATATCGCACATTTACATCCCACGTTTACATCGCACATTTACACAGCCTGATTACATCACACGTTTACATTCCACATTTACATCTCATGTTTACATCTCATGTTTACATCGCACGTTTACATCGTGCAACTACATCAAACGTTTATATCTTATGTTTACATCACATATTTACATCGCACATTTACATCACAGTTACATCTCACGTTTACATCTCACGTTTATATCGCACATTTACATCCCACGTTTACATCGCACATTTACATAGCCTGATTACATCACACGTTTACATTCCACGTTTACATCTCATGTTTACATCGCACGTTTACATCCTGCAACTACATCAAACGTTTATATCTTATGTTTACATCACATATTTACATTCCACGTTTACATCTCACGTTTACATCCCACGTTTACATTCCACGTTTACATCTGACGTTTACATCGCACATTTACACAGCCTGATTACATCTCACCTTTACGTTCCACGTTTACATCTCACGTTTACATTCCACGTTTACATCTCACGTTTACATTCCACGTTTACATCGCACGTTTACATCGCACGTTTACACAGCCTGATTACATCTCACGTTTACATTCCATGTTTACATCGCATGTTTATATCAGAGTAAAAAGTAACACTTGGACTACAAACTCTAGGAGAAGCGATGTAACAAAGAAAGGAATTTATTATTATTATTATTATTATTATTATTTTTTATCTATTTAGCTATAAATTAGTTTTCTTTGTCTTCTTCATTTTGTCGTAAGGAATGTAAATTTTATTGTGCACAGAAGCACTAAAATATCACAATTAAATACACGTTACATGGTTTTAAAAATGAATTTAAAGGACGTAAAAAATTAATTTTAAATTTTCTGTTTTCTGTAAAAAAAAAAAATTATTGTTAAACATTTTAATTAATAATAATTTTATATTTTAAAAAAAAGAAAAGTAATGCTTATTTTATAGCTGTAGTTTCTGACACATATGTTCAGATTTTTTGTTTAAATTTCCTCCTGTGATCGTGTCATAACTTTAAACGTGCCACGTTTGCTAATCACTGTGTAAACTTCGCCAAATCTCCTGCGTGTCACGTGTCACGCACGCAGACACGTACCTCACACACAGGTAAGTAAAAAAACAAAAAAGAGAGAAAACACCTTCTGGGCAGTGGCTCAGGAGTGCCGTGGTGTCTCCGCCCCCCTTTTTCCCAGGCCCAATACGATTCCCACCTTGTGTGACATCATGTTTAGGCTCCGCCCACGCTCACTCCTGTCCCCCGGCACTCTCCACAGTGTGAAGAAGCTTTGTCCTCAGAAGGGACTGTTTTCAGAAAGAGCAGCGGATTTCAGAGGAGACGTTTCTTTAACGTTTATTAAAGCGAGAAGGAAAAAAAAAGGTGTTGCTCACGAGGTTTTAATGGATTAAGAAACTTTTTTTGTGGACATTTTTGTGGAATTTAACGAGGATTTCTTTACCTGGATGTAAAAACGTGAAAGGATTTTAACGTGTGGACGTCGTGCGCACTTTTCAGGAATACTTTTAAAAAGACAGTTCCGGATTAAGGATTACATTTTTGACATTTTTTACAGTTTTCCAGTCTTTCTTTCAGTTCGAGGATATGGGTGAGTAAAGTTTTTACACCTGTTGCTTGGTCGCGTCGCACCGTTTCACTTCGCTTTTACGTTCGTGAGAACTTTTGGATCTTGTCACTTTTTCTTTCTTTTCCTTCCGTTCCTTCAACCTGAAAAAGTTTCAGAATGTAAAAGTTGCCACTTTCTTATCTGGACCTCGAGCTCGTGCTACTTGTTGAGCCTTATCGAGACTCCTTTTGTCCTTCAATGCAGGCTCGTTTGCTTAAAACAATAGTTTTAACCTCTTTAAAGCCCGGGTCCTTTTCTTTCCCCACATCCTGGCGTTTTTTTTGTTTTTGCCCCCTCAGCACCCCCCTGAAACCCCCCACCCCCCCCACCCCGTCATCCTGCACTTTAAGTTTAAATAAAGTGCCACCGTGGGTTTGTTCTGTCACTAAGCCGCAGCTGAGGTGAGACGCCCCGCCGTGAGGAGCCTGTTTTTCCAGTTGTTCTTTATCTCCCTTGGTGATCTCGTCTCGTTTTTATTTTTATTTTTTTTTTGGTCGGGTCGTCTCTGACGCTTGGAAGTTTTTTAGCGCTGCTTCAGGGCTTCTTGATTAGAGAGGACAGAAGAAAATGAAAGACTTCCCCCCCCCTCCTGTCTCCTTCTCTCTTTGAGCCGTAGTAAAAAAAAAAAGGCTGTTTTGTGGTCTTTGTAATTCGAGAGCTGATTGGTGAAGGACTGTAATTGCTCAGCTGTCTGGTTAAACACCGTCTCTGAGGTGTGAGGACGGCTAGTACTCGTTCTTTCCTCCTTCTCTCTCAGAAAACAAGCGCCTGTTAAGTTAAAGTCATTTCAGCTCCGTTGTACGAGTTTTAACCCCACGAACGAGGCAGGTGTTGCACAACAGGTTCATTGCTCAACTCGTCTCAACTGTCAGCGTCACCGTAAAAACGAGAGCGCTTTATTTCTTTCTTTTATTTATTTTTTTCCCCCGTGTAATTTTACTGTGTTTCAATCAGCTGTCGAATGTTGGCAGGTTGTATTTAGAGCGAGGTGAAAGGTAACCTGGCTGTCTTGGTTTGTTAAACTCTGGGAGGTTTTTCTCTACACACACACACACACACACACACACACACGCACACACACACACTCCCTCACTTCTGTTAATCATTCACCAGCGAGTCCTCCAAATCTCACGCCACCTTCACTTCAGATCTGGAGAAAACGTGTCAGCGTGTACTAGACGAAAAAAAAAGATCGTAATAAATTCATGCTCATGATTTGCGCTCTTTCCGCCTGATTCTTAAATTATTCTGGAAATTTTTTAAACAAATAATTTAAAAACAATTTATTTTATTTTCCCCAAATGTCCCTTTGAAATGTCTTTGCTCCTATTAGCTGGCCAAACCACAGACCTGAACCACAGCGCGGTTTTTGCGCTGTAATGACGACGCAGTCCGTTTTCCTGTCATCGCCCTGACACTAATCCGTCACTCGCTCCAGTCGTCTGTCAAGTTCAGGAATTCGTTCTCGGAAAATGAGCTAAAACGTTCCGGAACGTCGCTCCTGTTTGGGCTGATTGGGTAAGACGACTTGACGCGGTCACGTTAAACCTTCGAAATACTTAGATACTTCCTTTTTTTAATGTTTTTTTTTTTTGTTTTATCCTTGTTATTTTAAGAGACAGGTAATTAATGATGCTTGAGGTTTGTATGTTGGAGGCGTGGCCTGTCCAGCATTCCGATGAGCAGCAGTAGTCACTACATATATATATATATATATATATATATATATATATATATATATATATATAAAGTTAACTATTTCAACACAAATTAAACAGCGCACTATATAGTGTGAAAATCCTTCGTTTGATGTTTACGTGTTATTCGCTCAATTCCACGCTATCTTTGTTTGATCAGCAAAGCTAATACTAGCTACACACTCTTACCAGACGCACCGACGATCTCTGCTACTTCTTTCCGAGCTTTATTTTTCTTCGTAGCATCTCTATACACATTTAAATTCATGAGCCACAGTGATGTTTTTCTTCCGTTTTTTTTTTTTGTGTCAAACAGTCAAAAAATCGTGAGCAGGGAACTGAAGAAACATCGGACCACACGCACCATAAGGTTGGTCCGAGGAATCGTTCGAGCCAATCATTAGGATTTATACGTAAGTTAGGTGCTTTGTCGCTCGCTAGCGTGAACGTCGAGTTATAAAGAAACGTAGAGTGGTAAAGGAGCCACTGCATCGTTCCTCTAAAGCTTTGAACGAATCAGGTGTGAAACAGAAGTTTTTTTTTCTTCAGGTTTTATGTGTCGGAGCTGACCTCTCGTCTGTTACTCTTGACCTCCGGCGTCATGGCCCCGAGTCCTCGCATTCCTCCTGTTTACGACGTTGTGACAGTCGCGTCTCCAACTGCTTCGTCCCCGCCCCCCAAGAGCTCGACTCCTCCTCCTCCTCCTCCTCCTCTTCCTCCTCCTCCTTCTCCACATAAACGACTCGGATTTGTTTTTCACTAGCAGAGGCTACAGATCCCCTTAAACAACGCGACCTGGAAATTTGTTTACACGCCAAAGCCGTAGATTAGAGCCGCACTCGTTATTCCCTCGTAACCCCGTCGTGATTTTACAAACCTCGCCGCTGCCGGAGCAGGTCTCTACGGCAACGGGGTTCTGTCGGCTAATTCGCCTTCGGAGGCGATCCAGTAGGAGAGAGAGGACAGTCATTACCAGCGTGATGCATTCGTTCTCTCCGAGTCCAGGTGGAGGTGAAGCGCGGCCTGATTAACGTTGTGAATGTCTTCGCAAGTTAAGCAGCTTTGCTTTCCGTACATGCTTTCTGTACACACACACACACACACACACACACACACACACACACACACGTCTCATTATATGAACAGCGTAGGCTTGGGCAGGTAATTAGTTCTACAATGTATCGTAATATTCCTCATTTATCACGCTAGATACGAACAAATTTATTCGTAAATCTTTCGCAGGTATTCATCAGAGTCGTAGAAAAAACGTTTGCAAAGTACGCTTGACTTTTTTGTTTCTTTTTCTTTTTTTCTTCATTTCAGTTTTCTGCTCTTTCTTTCTTTCTGCATTGTTCTTTATTTATTCATTGTCAGTCTATTCTTTCTTTCTTTCTTTTTCTATTTATTCCTTGTCTGTTCTTTCTTTCTTTCTTTCTTTCTTTCTTTCCTTCTTTCTTTTTCTATTTATTCCTTGTCTGTTCTTTCTTTCTTTCTGCATTGTTCTTTATTTATTCATTGCCAGTGTATTCTTTCTTTCTTTCTTTTTCTATTTATTCCTTGTCTGTTCTTTCTTTCTTTCTTTCTTTTTCTATTTATTCCTTGTCTGTTCTTTCTTTCTTTCTTTCCTTCTTTCTTTTTCTATTTATTCCTTGTCTGTTCTTTCTTTCTTTCTTTCTTTCTTTCTTTCTTTCACCCTTCCATTTGACTTTTCATTTTATTTCATTTTGTTACTTATTCTTTCTTTTATTCTTTTATTCTATCCTTTCTCTCCATTTTTTTTTGTGTTTGCATCTTATAATTCTTTCTCATTTTATTCCTTTTTCTGTCAGTTTTTTTCGTTCGTATCTTGCGTAAACGTTTTTGCGAACTCAGTAATGCGTACAATACTGCGATTATATCATCAGTAAGGAATTAAACACTGTGTGTGTCGTGCTGTTAGAGGAAAATAATCAGCGACAGGATGGTGTGATGAAGCGGAGTTGCAGTTACCACTCTGACACTACGAAGTGTTTTATTCTTCTTACACCGCAGATATTTTCCAACGATTACAGATTTATCCATTTATAGCTACATTTAACGTTCCTGTTTTCACTTGAGTTGCAAATCGCAGCGTCACGTCGTGTTACCGAGAAACCGCAAAGAAGCGTAAACTCCTCCGTCCTGAAGATTTAAGGTCACAGCTTTACCTCTGACTGTTACAAAGCACTGACACTGGAGACTCCTTCCATAAACGTTAACCAAACAAACATCTCTTTATTTTCTAAAGAGTTTATAAAGAGAATTTAATAAAGTCGATTGTAATCTAAATATTAAACATCGACATGTTTTTGCAGTGCAAAGCGTTGATCAGACCGTGAAGCTTTTCCTCCTCTTCTGTGAGTGTGTGTGAGTGTGTGTGTTTGTGAGTGTGTGTGTGTGAGTGTGTGTGTTTGTGAGTGTGTGTGTGTGTATGTGAGTGTGTGAGTGTGAGTGTGTGTTCCTGTTCACAGTTGACTGCACTGACACACAGCATCAGAGTCACTGAGACTCCGTCAGCCGTGGGAACCTCACCGCATTACTGAACAGTGTGTGTGTGTGTGTGTGTGTGTGTGTGTGTGTATGACACACTAATGCACTCTGGCAAGTGCAGAGCAGAACTGGTGCTGTGACGGGGGAGAGAAAGATGGAAAAAGAAAGAATATAGAACAGAAAATGGGCAAAGAGAGAGGGAGGGAAAGAGCGAGAGGGGGCTGAGGAGATGCAGAACAACAAAAGGAAATTAAAGAGAAAGATATGAAAAGGAAAAGAGAGAGAGATTGAAAAAAAGAAAGGCAATGAGAGCTAGGGAGAGATATAGAGGGAATGAAAAAGGGGAGAATAGAAAAAAATAAAGAGAGTGAGAAAATGAAAGAAAAAATAGAGGGAACAAAAGTGGGGAAGACAACTAAAGGAAAGAAAGAAAGAGAAAGAAAGAAAGATTGGTGCTTTATCTGACTGGACATGACTCAGATTTTATTGTTCTTTTATCATCTTTCTTTTCTTTTTCTTTCTTTCATTTTTCTTTCTTTCTGTCTGACTTTCTTTCTTTCATTCCTTTTTCTTCATTCCTTTCTTTGTTTCTTTCTTTCCTTCTCTCTCTAGTTTTTTTTTCTTTGTTTCTTTCCCTTTCGTGTTTTTCAGTTTTTGCTTTCTTGCCTTTTCTTTTCATTTCTGTTTATTTCTTTCCTTTTTATACTTTTTCTGCTTGGTCTTTCCTTCTTTCACTCCCTTTCTTTTTAGACGAACTCTGATAGAAGAATAAATTCTGTACTGAGATATTGAAATTAAATATTGGCACCCCGGTCTCTCTGTGTGTTTAAACTCTCTGTATGTGTGTGTGTGTGTGTGTGAGAGAGAGAGAGAGAGAGAGAGAGAGACAGGTGATGACACGAGGCTCGTGAGCAGTTATAAAGCTTTAATGACATCCGGAAGTCCTCCTCCTCTTCCTCCTCCTCCACTTCCTTCTCCTCATCTTTCTCTTCCTCCTCTTCCTCCTCTTCCTCCTCCTCCACTTCCTTCTCCTCATCTTTCTCTTCCTCCTCTTCCTCCTTCTCCTCTTCCTCCTCTTTCTCCTCCTCCTCTTCCTCTTTCTCTTCCTCCTCTTTCTCTTCCTTATCTTTCTCTTCCTCATCCTCTTCCTCCTCCTCTTTCTCTTCCTCCTCCTCCTCTTTCTCTTCCTCCTCTTTCTTCTCCTCTTTCTTCTCCTCTTCCTCCTCCTCATCTTTCTCTTCCTCCTCCTCATCTTTCTTTTCCTCTTCCTCCTCCTCCTCTTCATCCTCCTTCTCATCTTTCTCTTCCTCCTCCTCCTCCTTTTCTTCCTCCTCCTCTGCCACCTCCTTGTCCTCCTGCTCTTCCTCCTCCCTCCTCTTCCTCCTCTTTCTCCTCCTCCTCTTCCTCTTCCTCCTCTTTCTCTTCCTCATCCTCTTCCTCCTCCTCTTTCTCTTCCTCCTCCTCCTCTTTCTCTTCCTCCTCTTTCTTCTCCTCTTTCTTCTCCTCTTCCTCCTCCTCATCTTTCTCTTCCTCCTCCTCATCCTTCTTTTCCTCTTCCTCCTCCTCCTCTTCGTCCTCCTTCTCATCTTTCTCTTCCTCCTCCTCCTCCTCTTCGTTCTCCTTCTCATCTTTCTCTTCCTCCTCCTCCTCCTTGTCTTCTTCCTCTGCAACCTCCTTGTCCTCCTCCTCTTCCTCCTCCCTCCTCTTCCTCCTCTTCTTCCTCCTCCCCCTCCCTCCTCCTCCTCCTGTTAGCGTCTCGGCCGTTAGCGAGGATGTCGGCGGTTTTCAGCTTGCTGTTCTGCGGCTCTTCTTGTCGATGTAATGGAATGAAAATGGCCGCCGTGTATCGATCTCTCCGTCTCTCTGCTCTCCTCCCGCTGCGCAGTCTCCACTTGTTTTCAATATTAAGCCTCTTTTAGATTCTTTAAAAGCCTCACAGTTGCAACGTGATTACAGCGAACGTGCTAATGGCATGAAAAAGTGTTTCCTCTAAGCGCAGTGTTCTTTCCTCAGAAGTGGATCACGTTACACTTCCGTCTTTCTGGCAAACACCGTTACGCTGCAGTCTGTGAAAGGGCCTTTCTTTCTTTCTTTCTTTCTTTCTTTCTCTTTCTGTATTTCTTTCCCACTTTCTTTCTTTCCTTCTTTCTTCTGTCTAATTTTTTCTCTTTTCATTTCTTTAACTGTTTTCTTTCTGTCTTTCTTTCTTTCTTCTGTCTAATCCTTTCATTCTTTCTTTCTTTCTTGCTAGCTTTCTTTCTTCTCTTTGCTTTTTTTCTTTCTTTTCCTTTCTCTGTCTAATTCTTCCTCTTCCTTTTCTGTTCAATTCTTTTTTTTTTTCTTTGTTTTCCATAAATCGTTTTTGGTAAGTTTCATAAAAATCGCCAAATTAAATCCAACCTTTATTTGCTGTTTTATTTACTCTGCTTGTGTAGTTTAGTTAAAAATGAAAATAAAAAATTTGAATTTCTGAGTGCATGTCGTAAAGTCCTGATATGTGGTTGTGGAGAAATAATAAATATAAGAAATGATTCATTTACAAAATAATTTATTTTAATTTTTTTGCGCAATATTGTCGCAATCCTGCGATTTGTCCGTGGCACTTTCACCCCGGAAATAAAAACTTTACCTCTTTTTTTTTTTTTTTTTTCTTCGCGTCTCTGCCTTTCGTGGCTGTTTGCGGTTTGTGGGGAAAAACCCGCCGCTGGTCTGAGCTCCGTATTCTGATGTTTTTTTGATTTCTTCTTTGCAGCAGAGCTCTTTTTGATCTCGCTGCTCCTTTCATGTGAAAGTCGAGCTAATTTTCCCGTCACGCTCTCGCTGAGTCACAGCGCTTTCTGCTCAGGAGCAATTTCAGCAGCTGGTTAAAAAACCTCACGTTTTTATCCGACGTTTCCCCGTTAGTGAAAACCCAGGGAAAACTAGCGCTAATCACGCCGCGGCCGTGAATAAAAGTGGACGCGGAAGACGTGTTAACACGAGTGCTTTGTACGTGCGGCTGTCGGCGATGCCGAACACGCGAGCTGCGATCGCGTCCAGATGTTTTACAGAACAGAAGCAGTGTAATGTGATTATCACCACACGCGCTGAGAGCCGCCGCGCCGCAGCATAAACACGGCCTCGGATTATCCTCCCGCACAGAACGCAGTCACAGAACGCAGTCACAGCGCCGTCACAGAACGCCGTCACAGAACGCAGTCACAGCGCCGTCACAGAACGCCATCACAGAACGCAGTCACAGCGCCGTCACAGAACGCAGTCACAGCGCCGTCACAGAACGCCATCACAGAACGCAGTCACAGCGCCGTCACAGAACGCAGTCACAGCGCCGTCACAGAACGCAGTCACAGCGCCGTCACAGAACGCCGTCACAGAACGCAGTCACAGAACACCGTCACAGCGCCGTCACAGCGCCGTCACAGAACGCAGTCACAGCGCCGTCACAGAACGCCGTCACAGAACGCAGTCACAGAACACCGTCACAGCGCCGTCACAGAACGCAGTCACAGAACGCCGTCACAGAACGCCGTCACAGAACGCAGTCACAGAACACCGTCACAGCGCCGTCACAGAACGCCGTCACAGAACGCCGTCACAGAACGCAGTCACAGAACACCGTCACAGCGCCGTCACAGAACGCCGTCACAGCGCCGTCACAGAGCGCCGTCACAGAACGCAGTCACAGAACGCCGTCACAGCGCCGTCACAGAACGCAGTCACAGCGCCGTCACAGAACGCCGTCACAGAACGCAGTCACAGAACGCCGTCACAGCGCCGTCACAGAACGCCGTCACAGCGCCGTCACAGAACGCCGTCACAGAACGCAGTCACAGAACACCGTCACAGCGCCGTCACAGAACGCCGTCACAGAACGCAGTCACAGAACACCGTCACAGCGCCGTCACAGAACGCCGTCACAGCGCCGTCACAGAGCACCGTCACAGAACGCAGTCACAGAACGCCGTCACAGCGCCGTCACAGAACGCAGTCACAGCGCCGTCACAGAACGCCGTCACAGCGCCGTCACAGAACGCCGTCACAGCGCCGTCACAGCACCGTCACAGAACGCCGTCACAGAACGCCGTCACAGCGCCGTCACAGAACGCCGTCACAGAACGCCGTCACAGCGCCGTCACAGCGCCGTCACAGAACGCCGTCACAGAACGCCGTCACAGAACGCCGTCACAGAGCGCCGTCACAGAACGCCGTCACAGCGCCGTCACAGAACGCCGTCACAGCGCCGTCACAGCGCCGTCACAGAGCGCCGTCACAGAACGCCGTCACAGAGCGCCGTCACAGAGCGCCGTCACAGCGCCGTCACAGCGCCGTCACAGAACGCCGTCACAGCGCCGTCACAGAGCGCCGTCACAGAGCGCCGTCACAGAGCGCCGTCACAGAACGCCGTCACAGCGCCGTCACAGAGCGCCGTCACAGAGCGCCGTCACAGAGCGCCGTCACAGAACGCAGTCACAGCGCCGTCACAGAACGCCGTCACAGAACGCCGTCACAGAACGCCGTCAGCGCCGGGGGCTCATAACCCCAACAAGCCATTACCTCCAACCCAGCCGCGCATTTCCACAGCTGGACTTCTACTGCTCTACTATCGAGCCTTTCTTTCTTTCTTTCTTTCTTGCTTTCGTCTGTCTAAATCTGTCTCTTTCAATTTCTTTAACTGTCTAGCCTTTCTTTCTTTTTGCTTCTTTCTTTCTTTCTTTCTCTTCTTATTTCTTTAACTGTGTATCTTTCTTTCTTTCTTTCTTTCTTTTTCTTTCTTTCATTTTTGTTCTTTCTTTCTTTCTTTCTTTATTGCTTTCTTTCTTTCTTTTTTCTTTCTCTCTCTTTTAATTTCTTTAACTGTCTAGTAACTGTCTTTCTTTCCTTCATTCTTTCTTTCTTTTGTGCTCTCTTTCATGCTTTCTTGAGAACTTGAGAAATGCACAGGTTTTTTTTTAAAATTTATATTTGTTTATTTTATCAGCCAAAAACAGGCACAAAAATCAATCAATCAATCAATAAATAAATAATAAATCCTATATATTTCCGTATTCAACATGTGCAGTGTTGTTATTGGAGACATTTGGGTCACTACTTAGGCTCCCTACGTAGGCAGCATCCTTCAGCAGGGTGGCTTTTAGAGGTTTCTTATTCTGGGCAAAAATTGAAGGCGTGTGTTTTTTTTTTTTGCAATTTTTTAAAAAGTTTTTTTAATTAGTTGTTATCACTACACGAGAAATCTGTCGGGTTTTCGGCGTACTCCACAATGTGAAAGATCCACAATAACAAATTTTTTTTTATGCCTAATGTTTTTTAAACGAAGTCTTTCTTTCACTCTTTAAGTTGATCAGAGTTTCACTGGTTCAGACGAACTGAGCAGCGCGGGTGTGACTTCTCTCCTGTAAGTGAGAGCTATCACTCTTCTTTCCCGAGAGAGATCTCTCTCTTTCTTTCGTTCTTTCTTTAGGCTGCGTTTGACTCTCTTTAATTCTTTTTGCGGTTCTTCTTCTCACCCTGCGCTGTAACATGTCGTTCTCGGTGTTGATGACTTCTCACATAACGCTATATTTTCCCTCCGGCGAGGAAGGCAAGCAGACGTGTTCCTGTGACCGCCTTTTTCCAGCCTCCTGCGCTCGTTAATTAAAAAAAAAAAAAGAAAAAAGACAAACACTTTAGTGCGAGCTGTTTATGCCTCGTCTCACGCTGTACCAACGTCAATAATCATTTCATCAAAAATGATTTCTCCCAGATCCTGCAGCGCTGATGGCTTTCTTCCACCTCGTCCTCAAAAATAATTATTCAGTGAATAACTTAATAACGGCACCATTTTTTTCTAATTAAGAAATAAATAATGTCAGCTTGTGGCTTTATGAGATGAAGACGGGATTCAGTTCAGTTCTTAATAAAAGTTACTAAAAATCTCAAGATATTCCATCATTTTCCAGGACACGCTCTAAATTTTATTCCAAAGAATAAAATTTATTCTACCAATTTATTTAGTCTATCAATTTCCATTAAAAAATACAACAATTATTCATTTATTCAAAAAATAATTAATTTATTTTTTTAAAAATAACAATCCGGACTGTTGTGTTTGTCATTGGTTCTAAAAACATTATTATTAAATAAAAAGAACTTTAATATTAAATTTAAATATCAAGGAGTTTTTAAATTTATTATTTTAAAAATTTATTTTATTTTTTAAATTTTTTATTTCATTAGTAGGGTATGTTTTAGGAATCCAGACTGTTTCGACACAAAGAGTAAAAAATAATCCTTTAGATTTGAGTTGTAAATTTAGTTATAATACTTCAATAATAAGAATTATAATATTTAAATAAGTTAAATATAAAGATTTTATTTATTGTTTTTTATTTAGTTTTTTTAGCATTCTGGACTGTTTCACAGTGAATTTATTGTATTTCAGTTGTAAATTTGGTGATAAAAACATTAATATTAAATAATAATAACTGTAATATTAGCATTAAATATCAAAATTTAAAATGTATTATTTTTTGTGTTTAATTTTTTTAAAATGATGCTTGAAATTTCAGAATTTTAATATTAAATAATAAGAATTTTAATATAAAATTTAAACACTAAAGTCCTTCTGCGTGTCGATTTTTCCATAAAGTGTTTGTCTCTGAAGTTAATTTCTTGTATAAAATAATTTTACATCACCGTGACATCGTGACCTTTTCCAGCCACGCCCCTTCAACGCTCTTAAACCACGCCCCTTCAACTATCCTAAGCCACGCCCCCTCACAATCTCTCAGCTGTTTCAGAGCAAACCCTTGCAAAAGTTTTAATGACCCTCTTTGGCAGTAATCATTCATGCGTAAATGACAAGTGAAAGCCAAAATTATTGGCACCCTTGTTAATAAAAATTAGGTTTAAAAAAAGGTTTATGGAAAAAAAAAACTGTCTGAAGTAAATGAACTAATAATTTTTGACATGGGCTTCCCAGAGTCGCGACTGAAAACCTGTTGAAAATCTGTGGAAGGAGCTGAAGAGTCTAAAAGAGAGGATCTAGAACCCTAGGACTCTAGAACCCTAGAACCCTGGGTGCTAATAATTGTGATAAATGTTTTTTTGTTTTGTTTTTTTGTTTAGTGAGGGTGCCAATAATTCTAGAGTTGATGAATCTGGATTTGCGGTACGTGTAATTCCGCTCTCGTCATTGCATTTCCACACGATTACGTTTAACCGGAAAAATAACTCGGATGTAGCGTGAACGTGGGCGTGTTTGTGTGCGTGTTTTTGTGTTCCGTTACAGTGTGTTCTCTTGCTGAACTTTTGTGATCGTCGAGCAGATCATAACCCGAGGCTGTTTTTTTCCCGCCACTCTTCCGTGACGCATTCGTACAGCGTTGTTTTTGTTATCGTATCACACACAAGCGCTCTTTTGTCTGCAGAGCCATAAAAACTTCACATGTGGCCTTGTCAGAGGATCTCCGACATTCCTTTCGGCTCCGTGCAGCCGTGACACGAGTAACGAGCTCGTCAAACACCTCCTCGGGTCCGCGGAAGAGCCGAGTATCGTTTACAGCACTACACACTCACGCTATTGTTTTGTACAAGAGAGCGTCTCGCTGATGAGCGACGAGTTTTATACGCCACCCACTCTGAATTTTATAATGAGATACAGATCAAAACGTCGCCTGAGGACGGATTGAAAGTGTTTGAACTTACCGCATGATGAGCGCACGTGATTATTAAAGAACGTGCGAGCGAGACGGGTGTCAGGTGCCCGCAAAAGACGTTATCACGTTATCACTAAACGCCTAGTTGTGTATGTGAAGGCGTCTGGATCGGTTTTATACGCTCAAAAAACCTTCTCGACTCGTATGACGAGATTCGTCAGTTTTCCAGAAAACTTGTTTAATTAGCTGAAGAGTCTAAAAGTGAGGCTCTAGAACCCCAGACCCCTAGAACCCCAGAACCATGGAGGATCTGGAGATAAACTCTAGATAAGACAGAGAGAGACATCAAATCAAGCATTAGAGGAGAAGACTCGGTACTGAACGCAAGGGTGCCAATAATTGTAACATTACGCTAATTAATTTTATTTAAACTCATCGTTACTAAGGGTGCCAATATTTCTGCTGTTGACTAATTTGTGTTTGTGGTACATATAATTACGCTCTCATTGTTGCATTTAAAAATGGTTAAGTTTAACGGAAAACAGTATTCCGATGTGGGTGTGTTTGTTTGTTTGTGGGCGTGTCCTTGTTATTGTTATTGCAAATGTAAACATCACGATTGTGATATTTTGTGTATCGTAGAAATCTCTTTGGAAATCACAATATGATCATTTTGTCATATCGCCCCATCCCTAATACCATCTTTTTCCTTTTTTGTTATATATACAAGGACGTACAACCTCAATATGGTCGAAATTGGGTTAGCGGTTGATGCTAAATGCAAATAAAGTGTAGTTTTAGCAGTATAGTCTTTTTTCTGAGGAATTTACCAACATATCTGAGGAAAATGTTGATATTCCGGACTGTTTTGATGCGTTTCCATGGTTACTGTGCGTTCACATTATTTAAAAAAACTCAATACCTTCAAGCTAGCTAGCTTGTAGCCTCAGAATTAGCTAGTTACTGCTTGGACTTAATGTTAATCAACAATGAGTCAGATAGATGAATCGTAATTTTATATGTTTCTAAAAGAATAATAGAAGAACAGATGGGTGCAAAAGTTTTGGCCCCCTGCTCTATGATGTACCGAGACTCAGTTATTGTTGAACGCTTCTTGTTTCTAATATTTTATTGATTTAGTGGTTAATATTTTTATTATATTTTTAGTATTTAATTCATGTATTTGTACATGGATGCGTTTATTGATCCAAAAATAAACTATGTTTGAAAAATGATGTTTGATTATTCTTCAGATTAAACATCTACATGAAAATGGAGTTAAAAATAAACATCAGTATTGTAACAATTTCAAACCGTACCCGTGATAGGAGCATGTCTGTATGAATCTATATGGAAACGCGTGATTAATATAGTCGTGTAAACGACGTCAGATTTTTGGCAGAACTTTGTTGGTGGTGTTTCAGCGGGAGGACAGAAGCAGATGGTCTGAGGTGGACCGAGCACCCGTGTATCACCTCGTCTGAGCGTGACGCTCACACCGACACCGTCGTACTGCAAACCCCACCAGGAATACACTGAATTTTAAAACACATCTCCATATTCTAATGTGCTAATGTGCTATACTCAAGATTTTCTTTCTTTATTTTATTTATTATTTCCTCCTACACTCCAGTCAGCCATATGGCAACGGATATATCATCGAGATGAAAAAAAAATCGGAATAATTGGAGTTCTTACTTCTGTTTACGCCGAAGACCGATCCTTGAGGAATGCCGGCGTACAGCGTGTTGAAAGTAAACCGAGACTTTCCTGTTAGTGTGTTTAAAATAAAATTGGAATATTGCAAAATTCAAGGATTTTCCGTGATTGATTCGTGCTAAAAAATATCGATTAATCACTGACAAACCTAAGCTAGCACGGTAGAACTATAACCGAGAAAATGCAAACACGTTAAAGTTTTTCTCTCGTAAACATACTTTACAGGAACGATAAAAAGAAAGTTATCCTGGAAAAAAAATAAACTTAGCTACTTTAAAGAAAAAAATTAAACAGGATAAAGAAACAGCTTCGCCACGTCAAGTGATGAGACACTACAACGTGATTAAAGTGATTGTGTGACTTTACGTAACAAATTAGTGCGTGTTTTAGCAAGAAAAAAGTGATTAGTTAGCACAGACACAATTAATTAACACCAAATTAAACACACAGCATACTGTAAAGGATATATGAAGCTACATTCATTTGCGTTTATCTCACAGAATTTCAGAGAATAAATGTTTGTGTTTTTTAATTTTTTTATTTTTACGTTGTCATATTAGAAACAAGTAACCTCAAGTCAACTTGTACTCCATAAAATATCTAAAATACATAACACAATGGAATAAAATACATATTAAAGTTTACTTACTTATAATTTAAATAGTAGCTGCTTGTAGCTATGCTTATTTCCAACGCTAGTTATGCAAATAGCACTCAATGTTAGCTTTTTTACGTAGCGGAAATTTGTGAAATATGGCGAAATTTGTACTCGTAAATCAACAAAATGATATAAATTTTTGTAGATGTTTATTTGTTTATTTGTTTGTGTATTAATGTATATGTTCATTAAAAACTTATTTATATTTTTCTTTTCTTTTTTTATTTATACATTTATTTTTTAAAGTTTAAAAAAAGAATATTTTCATTTATTTGTTTCATTTATTTAAAATCAAGTTATTTTAATTTAATTTTATGCATTTCAGTTAATATTATTTACTTATTTTATTTCACTTTTATTTTATTTAGTTATTTTAGTAGATTAAATTTTTAATTAATCGTTTATTTACGTAATTTATTTACGTATGTATTTAATGGGAAGTCAAAGATTAAACAAAAAAAAAAAAACAAAAAAAAAAAAGAAAATCAGATGCTTTGACCAAACAAAGAAAATTTGTGAGTGTGTGTGTGTGTGTGTGTGTGAGAGAGAGTGTGTGTGTGTGTGTGTGTGTGTGTGTGTGCACCATCTGTGTGAGGTCACTTTAATATCCTAAAGTGTGTTAAGGTCAGGGGTTAAGTCCTCGTCCCGCTCCCCCGGTGTCCTGCTGATTTCAGCCATTTGACAGTAATTTGATGAGTGTTTGTTTTCCTCGTTAACCCTCGACTTCCTGCGATTAAATGTCATGTGTTGTTCTTTTCGTTTAGGTTTTAGCCTATGATTGCGTAAGAGCGAGGAAGGAAAGAGCGGCATTGAGGAGGAGGAGGAGGAGGAGGAGGAAGAAGAAGAAGAAGAAGTGCCAACCTGGAACATGGTGCCTCATATTTGCCCCTCAGTGCCCTTGACGCCTCGCTGGCTTTCTGTCCTGCTTCTGCTCGGCTGCACGGCCTTTCCCTCCCACGCCGACAGTGAGTATACCGGCAATGAAAATATCTGCTCTAAACCGATCACTTTTTGAACAGGAAGCACAAAAAAAAACAGTTTAAACCCCGCTGTATGCGTGAACTCGATTTAAATCCTCAATATGGCCGAAATTGGGTTAGCGGTTGATGCTAAATGTAAATAAAGTGTAGTTTTAGCAGTATAGTCTTTTTTCTGAGGAATTTACCAACATATCTGAGGAAAATGTTGATATTCCGGACTGTTTTGATGCGTTTCCATGGTTACTGTGCGTTCACATTATTTAAAAAACTCAATACCTTCAAGCTAGCTAGCTTGTAGCCTCAGAATTAGCTAGTTTATGCCTGGACTTACTGTTAATGAACAATGAGTCAGAGAGATGAATCAAAATTTTATACATTTATAAAAGAATAATAGAAGAACAGATGGATGCAAAAGTTTTGGCCCCCTACTCTATAATCTACTGACACTCGGTTATTGTTGAGCGCTTCTGGATTCTTATATTTTATTGATTTAGTGATTAATATTTGTAATTCATGTATTTATATCTGGATGTGTTTATTGATCCAAATATCTGTGTCTATATTTGGATTTAAAATCAAAACTTGTGTAAAAAAAAAAAAATGGAGGAATAAATCAACGTTTTTTAAAATGAAAATACATTTCAGTGACCAATTAGCTATATTTTGTCTTCTGTTTATCTAAAACAACTTAAAAATTAAGTAAATTTGCCTCATATGTTATTATGATATTACTAAAACTGATACTGAGTGTTAAATCAAATTCAGATCAAAGAATTTAACTTGATTTTAACTTGATATAGCACATACATTACATTTTTTTAGTTCTTTTATCATATATTAAAACACTTATTTTGCAGGAATTTTTAGACGCTTGTATTCAAATTATTAAGGTTTTATTATTTTAGTGCAGTGGAATTGGAAAATGTTCAGAACTCTTCCTTTTTTGAACTCTGTATTATGAATTTAATTTAAAACGGATTAAACTGAGTTTTTTTTTACTTTTATTCCACGATGATGAAGCGAAAACGTTTTAAAATATTTTTGCATAGTTATTAAAAAATTTTTTAAAAATTTACATTTTAATCTTTTATATGTAAATAATTTTAGGATTACATTTTTTTAATTAAATATGAACACTACCACTCTGTCAGTGGGGAAAAAAAAACAATAAAAAATAAAATTAAAAAAAAAAAAAAAAAAACATTTAAGTAAAAGTCTCCCACTTGCTTGACCTTCTGGTTGCATCCTGCAGCCTCCCAGTCCTCTTTAAACCAAGGTTTCTTTAAAAAAAAAAATTATAATAATAATTTAAAAAAAACAACAACACTGTATTAAAGGGAACAAAAAAAAAGATTAGGATTTTAAATGTTTCCAGTAAAATGAAAACAGTCTAAAACACTTCACAATTCATGTATAAATACTCCTTCCAAAGATGCTGTAATTATAGAGTTGAAAATAGAATTGGTGCTTGAAGTTTAACCACAAATGCTAATAATAGGGTGTTGATAAACGTCTGCCTGGTGCTTGGCCCCCCGTGATTGCTATTTTGGCCGCAGCTTATTTTGCCTCGTTAGTGGCTTTAAGCTTTAAAGAGTCTGAACACACACATGTTGATGGTTTTGAAGCCGAGTCGTGGTTTTGGCTCGATCGCGGCTCAGAGAGTCGCTTAATTCGCCTTGTGTCCAGCTTTCAGCTTCCTGTAACCTGCTTTCAGCTTCCTGTGACCTGCTTTAAACTTCGTTAGATCCGGGGTTCAGACTTATGACATCATTAAGAATAAATTACATGGTGAAGGAATTAGTTCTTAGTCAGAGCGACTGCTCCGTTTTTTTCTTAGCTCGATGGCCTTCTCCGGGAATGACACACGGAATGCCACACGGAATGCCACAGACTTAATCTTTTTGCCCTAAATTGCTACCTCTGTAGGCTGCCTGCTTTCCAAACACATGGTCTTAATAAAATTCTTTTAAGTATCTGCTATAAATAGCTAAATATTATTTCTATATCTATGTATACATCGCAGTGCACTTTCCTGAGACGTGGTGTGTGCGCTGCAACATGTTTTTATAAAAAGAGGAAGACTAAAACTTGATCATTTTAAATAAAACTAATAATATTAAAAAAAAAATTGCAATAAAAATATTGAGTATAATATAAACAAAAAATGTAGCTAAAAATTAATAAATATAAACATAAATATTGTACATACACTGTATGTACAGGTTTTTTATTCACGTCCTTTGGATATAAAAATATAAAAGTAAACCTACATATAAAAATATAATTATAATCTGTATAAAATCATATAAATGTTAATAATCTAGATAATAAAAACCTTTATTTATATAGCAGTTTTTAAGTTCAAAAGTTTCCATAAAAAATTCTTTCCATATAAAAATAAACTGCCAAAATAATATTTTTAATAATAAAGCAAATCAATAAAACAAACTAAAATCTAAAAATCGATAAAACAAATCCTAAAGATGAGATATTTTACACAATCGGAATTTTATCAGAAAAACAATTTTAGAAACTGATAAGAAATATGGCATAAATTTGCTTATTTTTAAGTTGTTTTTAGCATTAACAGAGTAAATTTTTTGTAAGAAATATTTTATTTTTTCCCTCAATTTTTGTCTGAACGTATAATCAGTGTCAAGTGTGACTAAAAATAATTTTAAAATGATTAAAAATTTTACATACAAAAATCTAAAAATATATATATATTTTTAAAAAATGTGACCACAGTGTTTTTCTGGCACGTTCTTAGCAAAGCTATATTTTGTGCAGTTTGTATATTATTTATTTATATATTTGCTTTTGAATGTTGTGATATTTTTGCCGTATCGTCTCTACATCGCTACGCTGAGCCTGTGAGAAATTGTGATATATTTTAAAATTATTTTTACAAACTTTACTGAAGGTAATCACTTTGTAGGTGATCGTTTTTGAACGTCGTCGGACGTGGGTGAAGATTCCCGCCCCTTTCACCTTCGCTCGTCGGAATACGCTCGATGTTTAGCGATGTAGTTTAACACACGCCGCGTTATTCCTCGTTATTCCCGTCGCACATTCCGCCGTCCGCCGCCGGACCTTCTGACAGATACGGAGCGAGCGCATTAAACATTTCTGACGATTCAGGTCTCTGCGCTGTCGTAAACGCGTCCAGAACGGCGAGTTAAGCGAGTAAAACCCTAAGAATAGCGTTGGATGGAATATGTGCGACCACAAACAGCGGGTTTTAGCGTTTTGTTGTCTGTAATCAGGAGCTGAATTATACGGTGGAGGAGCCAGTGTTCAGGGTGGAGCGGCTCGACCTCACCGACTCGGCTTTAAATACATTCAGCTCCTCTTACATGCCTCTTTTATGCCTACTGCATTAATGCATCAGCAAAACACGGGGAAAAACACTTCTAAATATTTATTTATTTTAATTTATTTTAATATTTAACGTTACCGAGAACTTTTGCATTTGGTTAATAATAGACCGTATTAAAAACAGACCACATGTCAGATATTTCAAAGAAAAAAAAAGTTCTCCAAGAAGCCTGGAACAAACTAACAGCTTGAAAATAAATAAATAAATAAATAAATAAAAATACACAAATAAAATATATGCACATACATATACATATTTATGCAGGGCAGTATACAGAAGAGGATTTATACAGTTCTAAGCACAAAAACAAATTGATTTAATTTAAATTTATTTTTTAATTCATACATTTACTTTTTTCTACTTTATATAGTAATTGTTTTGATACTTTTCATTATTTAAAAATGTTTTTTTAATACATTTGAACAATACTGTACTTTACTAATTAATTTAAAGTTAAATCTTTTGTGGTTTTAATATTTTTTGTTTATTCCTGATTTATTAAAACATTTTCATTTTATTTTAAAAACAAAACTGAAAAATACTTACAAGATGAAACTTTTCCTACTTTTCTTACATCAAGCGATGAGGGTCTGCGTTTCGTTTAGACGTACGTTAGCCGACTAAAACATGGAAAATGGATTCCAAATGCTCAAAAAACATTTATGTAACATTTATGGAAGGAGTCTCCAGTGTCAGTGCTTTGTAAAAGTCAGAGGTAAAGCTGTAACTTTAGGTTTTTCAGACGTCTTCAGGACAGAGGAGTTTCACAACATTAAATGTAACTATAAGTGGATAAAAAAATATGATGTTTTGTTTGTTAATAAATGAAAAACAATTGTGATCGTTGGTAAATTTCTGTGTTATAAGAGGAATTGAAACACGTGCTGTTGTAGGAAAATAATCGGCTTTATCTCGGTAACAGTAACATCGCTTCATCACACCAGCCTGTCGTTGATTAGTTTACTAGAACTGCACAACCCCAGGTGATTTGTTCCTTACTTAACCAGAGCAGCTTATTGAATTTATTTGTCCGTTATCCACAGTTGTGGTTGTGTAATAAGAGTAGACAGAATGACACATTTAGTAATAAGCATGACACACACACACACACACACACACACACACACACACACTTTGACACAGTGATGGTGTTAATGGCCAGCGTTGTGTGAAGGACAGAGGACGATGTTGATGTTGTTGCTGAATGCAGGCCACGGCTCAGCGTTTGGATCTCTGCCTCTCCGCAGCATAATTAAACCATTAATCTCTGATCATTAACCTCCGTCGACCCCTCGCTCGGCCGTTTCAAACGCCTCCACGCCGTCCGATCCGCTCTTTTTACTCCCTCTGCATCCGTGTATCCGTCCGTCCGCTCTCGCTCGTTCCTGGGCTGGAGATCACAGCTGTGGGCTTAAATAGAATTACATCCCGAGTGCCACTCCATCGCTGATACGGTTACTTTTAATTAGAAAGATTCAATTTTCCTGTCTCGTCTGTATCGCTCGCCCTGTGGACGCTTAAACACACAATCCAATTTGTGGGCGTCCACCTGGGGACCCGGGGTCTCCAACCACACCGCCGTTGCTTTAACGCGCCAGGGGAAAGAAAGAAAGAAAGAAAGAAAGAAAGAAAGTCTTATCGGTATACACAGGTTTCCACCTGGTTTAAGAATGCTTCAGTAAAATTTTTTTCTTTCTCTCCAGTCACAGACCCGTGATAACGTTCCACTGTTCAGGTCACGTAGGTGTTCCACGGCGTAAAGGATCAGTTCTGCTGAGAAATGAACTTACCTTGAGCCCTCTGGCACGAGGCCAACGCGAAGCTGTCTTACGCTCGTCATAAATCAGAAGCGTTTCCCGACAGCTAATGTCATTTCCGGACATTCATCACTGTCGCGCTTTGCGCTTTGATTGATGCAGCAATATGTTAAAGGAGCGGGATGGATGTCGTGTCGGAGATAATGACTTCGCAGGAATTTTATTCCTGGTGATAAAATGCAGCCTGGCACTCGGGGATGTCGAGCGCAAACGTCATTCACATCGAGCGTTGAAATAATTTAAACAAAACGAATCTGTAGTGATAGCTCAGGGATTAAGAGTCAGTAACATGGTGAGTTTAAAATCTTAGATCTTTTTTATTTTTATTAAATGGTGATGTGGGATTGTTTCTCACAGATTCATCGAGCTTCGTTTATTGTGTGTATTTGTTTGCATTTTTTTCCGGACCAGACTGAAAAGTGTCCTGGATTCAGCCCTTTTTTCTTAAAAAAGAAAAAGAAAAATATTTAATTGATTAAATTGAATTCAAGTTGAATTCAATTTTAGTTCAATTAAAATGAAATTTAAATAAAAAATAAATAAATAAATAAAAATTAAACAGAGTGTGTGATGAGAAGATAGCAGAGTCCTAGATTTACCTTTTTTTTTCTAAAAAATAAATAAATTAATAAATAAATTAAAATTAAAAAAATAAAACGTGCACCAAAATCTCAAATACAAAAAGAAGTTCTTTGGATGGTTTCGACTTTTTGATGGATTCTACTTGGACCTTAAACAATTTTTTCTAGCGTTTCACCTTTGAGCGGTTCTGTTTTTTTTTTGTTGTTTTTTTTTCCAGAATTAGAAAATATTTCCTAGAAATAATAAAGTTTTGCTTTTTATAATTATATAGTATACTTTTTTTTTTTTTTTTTAAATTTTCCCATACCAGTCTACCACACTAGACTACAAATCTTAACATGTTCTAGATTCATCACTTTAAAAAAAAAAAAAAAAAAAAAAAAGAAAAAGAAAATAAAAATATTAAAATAGTGACATAATAATTTAATTGAATTCAAACTGAATTGAAACACGGTTCAATTAAGAGTTTATTGAGGGGAAAAAAAAAGAATAAGAAGATGCAGGAGTCCTAGATTGATCTTTTTTTCTTAAAAAATAAATACATAAATAAATAAAAGTGTCAAAGAAACATCTTTTTCTTAATCAGTACATAAAACGCGGTTCCTTTAAGGGTTCTTTGGATGGTTTGGGCTTTCTGATTGGTTTCGGATCTTAAACAATTCAAGAGGAACAAAAAAAACAAAAAAACAACTTGGGTGTTTTTTTTGTTTCTTTCTATAATTACATTTGCAGTATTGACTCTTTCCCCCTCGCTGTGCTACATGTTTGGATGAAAGCTTTAGTAATGGCGGACCCGTTATATCGACTTAATAATTAATGTCCCTGTCAGGCTCGGGGCTTTGGGTTTGGATCCCAAAAGCCCTGTAATTACATTTCGCCCTGCCGCTCGGGGTTCGGGTCCGGAGCGAGGGAACGCTCGGTCTCCGAGGGAGATTTTAACTTGAGCACAGAATTAATAAAGTTATCGTGGTCATTAGTGGGGGTTTGTGGTGGAAAGATGGCTGACGTGATCCTCCTTCTCTGCCTTTATGTCTGTCCATCATTCCATTCTGCTTCCCATCATCCTCTGGGATTCTCTCCCAGTCCACCGCTCCAATGACACACACGGTCTGTTCCAAGGTGACGGCTGAAGAAAACACACACCTTAATGAATATATAAAATATGTATTGAATAAGGATAAGGCTGACTGTAGTGAAGTGAAGTGAAGTGAAGTGCATGAGCTGAATTTTTATTCTGTAGCTGAAAGAGTACAAATAAAAATAATGGATAAAAAAATGGAGCACCGACTTGAAGCGCTTTATTCCTCCATTTATTTTTGCGAGTCAACACCGAAAGCGTTTCTGGAAAAAAAAAAAAAAAAAAAAAAGCTTGAAAATTGATTCAGATCAGAAGCAAAGTTTAATATAATTTATCTCGAGCATCTGCTGAAAATTCGCTGTGAATAAGAACAGGAAGGATTCTGGGTTTATGCCGAGCGGGATGCTGAATATTCCGGCGCCGGGGGAATGGATTTTTATTCCGTAACTGAAAGAGTACAAATAAGGAAATGGATAAAAAAAAAAAAAGCGCTTTAGAAATGTGCTTCGAGCTTGACGAGGCTTTTTAGCCAAAAGACGACAAAAGTGCGGGAAGGATAAGAAAGATTTGAAATATTGATCCAGATCCAGAGTCGGTTTTATATCAGCTCTGCTGTAAATCAATTAATTAAAAACAACAACAACAACAACGTATGTTAGATGTTGTGAATCAGGAATAAATCTAATCAGAAGTTAAATGCAAAATAATCTGGTGCAGTCGAATATTTTGACTTTGGAAGAGGACAAATGAACAAATAGATGAATAAGGTTCAGAAATATTCTTAAAGATGAAGATTTTATGCAAAAAAAATCACACTTTCCATGAGTAAATTCTAATTTTTGCATTGCCATCCTAGTGAGTTCTGGTTTCTGATTGGTCAGAAGGTGTTGATTAATTTTCTGTAACAGCAGCTGTGATGTGCAATTCGTAATGGTGAATTTTCTGTGAGGAGAAAAGTATGGAAGGAGTCTCCAGTGTCAGCACTCTGTAACACTCAGAGGTAAAGCTGTAACTTTTCTCTGTCCTAAAGATGCTGGAAAGTTTACACATTTTTCTGCTAAAAAAAAAAAAAAAATTACAAGCTGTATTTTTTGTCATATTAACTTCAAGATTGAGGAAAAAAAGAGACGCTGGTGAGGGAACGACTCTTTATAGCTGCTGTAACATAAGCGAGAACAGGAACTCACTTGTTCCACGGAACATTACATTACAAACAGAAAAAAATAAGTATGACATGTTGCTCTTTAATAAGGAAAAAATTGTAATTGTTGACAAATTGCCGTGGTATAAGAGGAATAAAACATTTCTAGGTGTACACTATGGTGACAGCAGTGGCAACTCCGCTTCATTGTTGATTATTTTCCGATAACAGCACATCCTGAAGTGTTTTATTCCTTACTAACAGTATATTCACTTCTAATAGAAGAATAGCAGCTCAAACATGATAAATAAATTCCTGGTACTTGTGTAGCCTCCAGAATTCAGAAGTATACCTTCCATTATCCGGAAAATATAGTGGAAAAAAAAAGTTTGAGAACGATGCCACAAGTTGACATCATTTTATCCGCAGCATCACTCGGTTGGAACTCGATCACGGCCGGGGTGAAATTGTGTATTTCAGCGGCGCACTCTATTGACTCAATGAGTCCTCTGAGGAAAATGTCAGGCTAGTCCACATTACGTGCAGGTCATGACCAATAAAGCTCAGCCACTCATGTTTATGCCGTAGCCGCGCCTCTGGGTAATGCCACGCCCGGGGTAAGTGACCTCAGCCGTGCCCGAGGTCTCCGCTGATCACTGTCGCTTAACCTCGGCAAATATTTCCAATCTGCTGATTTCATGCCTCTTTAATTTTTAGCTGTGGCTCGCTGGCCACACATTTCAACTCGCTGTCTTTTGGAGACTCGGAGTCTGCCGCCATTTTGTTGGTTTATCCATTCAGAATTTTTTTTCTCTCTCTCTCTCTTGAAAAGAAGACTGCCATTTTTTTTTTTTACTGCAGTTCTCTTGTAGAACAACTATGTGAATTTATTATTTATACACTTTATATTTCAAGCTAATGTAGATAAGGCTTAGATACCACTATATAAGCACTTACGTATTGATTTGAAAAGTCTCCGTGATGGAGAGTACGTGAATAAAACTAATAAATATAAGAAGACAGAAAAATTCCTCGGGGTCTGGCAGAACAGTAATTGAGATTTTGCCAGAGAATATTAGTCCAGCTCATCTCAAACTGTTTTTGACAGCTTTCAATAGCTATAACATCCATAAACTCCCGTCATTACTGTTTAATATTTTAGCGGAGATGAAAAGGCATATTTAATGAAGCTCGATATGTGGGAAGTATATATATATATATATATATATATATATATATATATATATATATATATATATATATGTATTCATTCATTCATTTCTATGATAGATGATATATATAGGTTTCCTAAACAACTGCTAGCAAAACAGCATTTAAAAATAAAACTTTAAGATCTACAAAAATAAATTAACACTGTGTACGAGGGAAAAATGTAAAACAAAAAAAAAACTATACAAAAAGTTTACAACTGTAAAGATTTTTACAGTAGAAAACTGTCAAGTCAGCTGCTTGTCATTAAAAAACTTAAAAAGTTATAAAAAGATGTCTTGATACCTGCAATATCTTAGACAAGTGTATTTTGATGTCTCTGATATTTTAATATTTTCACTAAATCGCTATACGAATAAGCATCAGTAACGCTGCATGTTAATCCAGCTGTTGTCCTAATTAGTCCTAATTTGCAGCTTGACAAATATCGGATATCTGCATCGTTAGATCCGCACCTATATTGGTGCATCCTTACTTTGAACCAAGTGCATTAAAGTCCCTTAGAGGCTGTTGAAATTTTACCACGGGAATGAAGGTTTGTCAGTGAGGAAAACTTACGAATTAAAAACACTGCTAACTCTGGAAACGTGACAGTTGTTCCAATCTACAACTTTCGTAGCTCGTTTGTTTTTGAAGCTTCGATTCATCAAACTCATCACACTCATTAGGTACTGATATTCTGGCAGATTCTCCAGGACACCGTTCTCCCAACATGCCTGAAAAACACACAGAAAACACACACACACACACAGAGGTATCTCTGCTGGAGTTCCTGTATGTGAAATGTCAAGTCATGTCCATTTTTTATCACACATTCATCTAGTCGTATAGGTTGTGACGAAATGTCAAGCCCGTGGGATTACGGTGAAATACAGTAGACATGCAGTACGCAAGCAGGAAAGCAAATGAGCTAACGCACAACTGTACAACTGTGTAGGACACGAACGTACAACTATACAGCTTCAGCGAAACATGTGTAGAACAGCAGAAAATACACAGGATGGTAGACATGAGCGTAAATAAATACACCCTACGCACTAACGACGGAATACCGAAGGCAGTATCCGGTTAAGCTAGACAACGTCATACAACATGAAAAGATAAGACGATGACTGTGCGAATGTTTTGCTTTATAGCTTTATAAAACAAAGGACACAGATGTGTAAGTGTAACATCTGGAAATTGAGACCTGAATACTAAGTCCAGAAGATGCTATTTTGCAAATAAGTGGTAATGATGCGAGTGATGTTTGGGCGGAAGAGATGGTGGTGGGGGTGGTGGTGGGTTTCCTTTGGTGTGGTTCCATTAGACCGCCTCGTTTGTGCATTGACAGCCTGAGCTTTTAAGGTCTAGGGTTACTTCATGCTCCGAGGAGCTTTGATGGGGTCAAGGGTCAGTGGAGAAGGGAGAAAAGCCACATCCTGACCTCCCAGATGGCTCTGCAGGATGACGGGCCCCTTTTAAATTCGCCAAAGCTACAGGTGCAAGAACAGGTGGCCTAACACACGTCAGCATTCGTGTCCTAGAGATGCTTATAATCCGTGGCATATATGCTGAACGTGAACATTCACAGATTCACAAAAAAAAAATTCCTCTTTTAATTTAAGGACACTTCATCAGCTTTTTTGGAAGCTGGCAAAAACAAAGTACCCAAGAGAGACATGGATTTTGTGGAAACTAATCGCTCGAGTCAATCCGGGTAGAGTGTGGAATCAATACCCAAACCAGAGAGATGCCCATTCGTTTTCATTAATAATAGATTACCAGTTTTATCTTTTTACCCCTTCACTGGTGCACTTAGCGGAAATGTGTCTGATGATCTGATGCTATCGGCCGCCGTCCTTTCAGCCGAAAGCTTCCATTAATGTAATTCTGCCCCATTTCCAAGGTTTTGCTTCCAATTAACGTCACATTATCTTGCCTAATCAGTTCAATAACAATATTTTTCTCAATTCCGTGGCACATTATCAACTTGTTAAATGGATCCCGCTTATTATTTGTATTAAAATCCTGGAGGGAAAAGTGTTGTGTTACTGCTCTGGGAGCATTAATGGTGCTTTTCTTGATTTTTTTTTTTTTTTTCACATTATCTCGGGTCCATTATGTGAGCATAAACAGAGGGAGAGAGAACGAATAAACAGGCTGATAAATGCACAAAAAAGAGAAACGCTTCTCTCTAAGTGATCTCTGAGAAAGGCGGCTGTTGAGCATGTTGCTTTCCGGGTTGGGTGAATTATTTAACAGAATGGCGCAGGACATAAACTCGGAATGCAATTACGCATTTCCACTGTGCCCACTGTGAAGAGCATTACAGTAATAACGTCCAGGATTTCCGTCAACTGATGAAAGCGAGAGAGAGATATATCATCTTGGCAGACTTTTTCTGAAGTATTTGACATTTTTTGCCTTTTTATCAACTGGATTGGTAATAAACTTTACATTTATGGGAAGTCAGGTTATGGCTTTTTGACTCAACAGTGCGAAGATAGCAAATCGTCCGTGACTTGAGCAATTTCTGGTATACCATTAAGACAAATTATGCGAGGACATCTGTCTTGTAACCGTGAACAAATCTGAAGGAGCATCAGGTAGCCATGCAACAGATTGACGGCCTTCGTTCCACTTTCCTATATTACACCCGAAATGATTACAGTATCCTCAGGCATGCCTGTTCACCATTCTCAGCACTGACACAAATCAAGAGTAAATACTGTTACTCTCGCTGATGGGAGTGAACACATCCCTCACCCAGCCATCCACCGAGCAGAAAATCACTTACCGAAAGCATTAGCTCAGTGTTCGCTCATGCATCTTTGAAGAGTCTGATGAAAAAAAAAAAAAAAAACTGCTTCCTGCTAATCGAGGTAAGGAGTATCATATGACCCGTGCAGTGGGAGGTTTAGCATTACTTTAGCCTTTAAACCGGTGCCCGTGGTGGGCTTTTCAAAGACGTGAATCATCATCTTTGGTTTCCAACCTCGACTTGATATCAGATCAAAGAGGGAGAGAGGGGGAATCATAGGGGAATAGCGCTATTACCTCATTATTTCAGCTCTGGTGACAAAACAAGAGAGAGATTCAGCCTGTTAAAAATGAGGAATACGCCCTGGCATCATGACTGGGTGCCGTCCAGGTTTGTACTCAATAGCGCGAGGGTTCAGTTATGCTAAACAAAACTTTTAACAGCCTACGAGTCACGCTCGAGTATAAGACCGAATCCCTCAAGTCAAGCAGAGGAAGAATCAGTCTATAAGTTGCCTCGATGTATCATCTCAATGTTTTGTGATTTCCCGTATGAGACGTCAGGCGTACCAGGACTGCTGGATCAGTTCACCGTACATAAAAACGCTTTAAAAAATTGGGCGTAGTTCAGTTATTCAGCAGCTCTGATGCGTTGCAGTTTCTCTGTAACATGTTCGTGATGAGCTGAAACAGAGAAGCTGGTGAGGGAACGACTGTTTATAGCTGCTATAACGTAAGTGAGAAAAAGAACCAACTTGTTAAATGTAACTACATATGGATAAAACATTACGTTATGGCACGTAACGAATTTATAACTAACTGATAAGTAATTAACACAAACTGACATAGTCTACATGAGTGTTTGCAGTTTATTAATCAATAATGCTATTTATTTCAATAACTGCGTATTCAGTAAAAGCGTATTCGGCTCACTTTACATACACATTGATATGTATTTTCGTTAAAAAAAAAAGAATAGCTAGCTTGTTCTCCTCTGGTGTACAACGCTGTAAAACGGATGTTTTACAGAACTCTTGTTATACCGCCTAAGCAAAATTAGGACGTTTTTGCATGAATAATAATCATAGCTTCAGTGTTTTTTTTTTTTTTTTGTTTAATTTCATTATCATGTCAAAAATTAGAGACAATATCAGATCATATCAATTGTCGCATATGTGCAAAGCTCCCTTTCACGCATTTCTTTTGTTTACGATTACGATTGTTTGTTTTGCTGCAAGGAAACATTTTTAAATATTCTGGTTAGCTGGAATGGTAGCTAGAGTGGTTGTTATTGTAAACCTAGCATGAATGTTAGTTACAGTAATTGTGGATGTGTAACTGAAAGTTTAAATCCCTTATGAGAAGAAACATTTTATTCATAAACAGTAGCATCTTTTGTAAACGGCTGTAAAAAAAAAAAAAAAAAGCATCTTCTTGAACAAGTTGAAACAGTTTTTCTTTCTTTTTTTTTTTTTTTGCTCATGAGTGTTCTTTTTCTCGGTGCCGGTGCTGAAAAGTTCACGCAAAAAACGCCAGCCTGGACGAGGTCAGAGGTCACCATAGAGGACGGCATTGTGTGTAAGCAGATTAGCACCGTTTGGTGAGGGTGTGTTTTCATCATTGCTCCTTTAAAGAGCTCCTTCTTCCGTGAGAACTTCTCTGATCCGTTCATCCGTCCTTTCAACGGCTTTTCCATCCATACGTTAATGTGGAGCATGTGCTTTAAAGAGCTTAACGAGCCCGGATCTTTGAGGGTTGCTAATTAGGCTTAAATACAAAACATCAAGTAGGGAGGGTATGGAGTCTCGGTGGGCAGTTGGGGGGGGTGGTTTTTGGTGCGTACACACATGCGGAGTGAAAGGCATGCTGGGAGAATCACGCTGAAGCTGCGGAGGCATGGTGTGGATGGTGATACAGATAAAAGCCACTTTTATGAGGAGCTGCTGTGCCAATCATACCCGCTTCCTGGGGAACTAAGGCGTAAATGTCATTTAAATGTCAGCCTGACCAGCAGTTCGGAGGGTCAGGGGGTTTTTAGTTGGTACACTCCGGATTTGAAAGAATAGACCCACACAGGCAGCGTTAGCTTCGTCTCTACTCACGGCTCCCCAGTGAACCTGATGTCCTACAGCAAGGTCAAGCCTCTGTATCAGCTACACTGATGATTTAACACACGTCATCTGCCTGCTAGTCACCAACACGCCGCTCTTCATATAGGCACTACGTTATGTTAACTAGCTATTGATTTTGTTCCCTTTGCCGCGGCTGCTGCGATCTTTTATTAGCAGATACATAAAAGCAGAAGGGCACGGCCGTTTTTCTCAGCTACAAGAGCTGGGTTATTTTCTTCTTCTTCTACAGATGACATGAAATATTTTGTTTTTATATATATATATATATATATATATATATATATATATATATATACACACACACTAGTAACATTTTTGGTTAAACTTCAAGAAATGGGTGTAAGTGTGAAGAAAAATATCTGTGACTTTATTCATTATTTTATTAAATAAAAATATCTCTAACAGGAAAAAACGTCGATCTAGATCACCCACTTGTAGCACGTAAACGTATATTTGTGTATATACAGTCGATACGCTAACAGTCTAATATCAAATCCTGGCTTTACAGTCTGATGTAGGAGTGTAATGATACGATGATTTAGATCGATACATTGATTCAGAACGCAATGATTGAAATGAATTAATGCAACGATCGTAAATTATTTATTATCAAAAAATGACAAACAAATGGTGTGTAAAATAAAAACAACTCTGATACTTAAAAAAAGTTCTTTGCTACGTCATCATTCACAAATTAACGGAAGTTGGATACGATATGGAATCGTATCGTATCATATCGTGCAATAGCAGATTCGATGGTATCGTCAAATCGTATTGTATCGTGTGGAACAATTTCAGTAAATCCCCGTTACGATCAAAGTGGAAAATGATCCAAAGATTTAACAATTTGATGGAACACATACTTAATTATTTTCTTATTTTTAGCACCATGGGTAAAGTGTAACAGAATGCAAAAAAAAAAAAAGTGTAAGCACAAAATGGTGCATTCTTATTGGCTAAAAGCAGCTCGAGTCATTGAGTAATTGATTGTTAAGTAATGAATAAACCCCTGTGTGTGGTGCAGTTCTAGTAAAATAATCAGCGACGGAGTGGTGTGATGAAGCGGAGTCACTGTTACCACCAACCAGAAGGCGATTATTTTCCTGTAACGTCACGTCCCGAAGTGTTTTATTCCTTTTACACCACAGCAATTTGCCAACGATTACAAATTTACAGTGATGGAAGAATGACGCGTCATACTTTTTATCCATTTATAGTTACACTTAATGTCACTTACGTTATAGCAGCTATAAACAGTCGTTTACTCACCAGCCTCTCTCTCTCTTTTTATTCAGTATTCCTCTCGTAAAGTTAACAAGATGAAAAAATGCAGCTTGTTATCGAGAAATGGCAAAAAGCGTAAACTCTTCTGTCCTGAAGATGCCGGAAAAGTTAAAGTTACAGCGTTACCTCTAAAACTGGAGACTCCTTCAGTGAATTGTAAATAAACGGGTTCTTACAGAAAACCTCACAATTTTTGTAAGTCCCTGTGAATGAGCTGTTACTATAGAAACGATACTGGTTTAGAAACGTTATAGAAAATCAGTCGACTCTTCTCCTCTCCTCTTCTCTTCTGACCAATCAGAATCCAGAATTCAACAGCGATGTGATGTCAAATCAAATACTTTCTGATGCCTAAAATATAATTCCGGTGGCTGGAAAATGGGGCGTATAACAGCAGGAATCTGGAGTATAAACAGCACATCCATCACTGCTGACTGAAAAAAAAAAATGACGAGTGAATAAATAACTCGGCCTGCGAACGACGTTTTCAGTGACATGTTTGAAGACCAGAAAAACAAAAAACGTGTGATTAAAAAGTCATTGAAAATCTTGATTTGAATAATAAACATAAGTGAAAAAAAGTGAAGAAAGATGATCTGTACAAGTGATCTGTACACACGTGATCTGTACACACGTGATCTGTACAAACGTGATCTGTACACACCTGATCTGTACACAAGTGAACTGTACAAACGTGAACCATACACACGTGAACTGTACACACCTGATCTGTACACACGTGATCTGTACACACGTGATCTGTACACACGTGAACTGTACACACCTGATCTGTACACACGTGATCTGTACACACGTGATCTGTACACACCTGATCTGTACACACGTGATCTGTACACACATGAACTGTACACACCTGATCTGTACACACCTGATCTGTACACACGTGAACTGTACACACGTGATCTGTACACACGTGAACTGTACACAAGTGATCTGTACACACGTGATCTGTACACACGTGATCTGTACACACGGGATCTGTACACACCTGATCTGTACACACCTGATCTGTACACACGTGATCTGTACACACGTGAACTGTACACAAGTGATCTGTACACACGTGAACTGTACACACCTGATCTGTACACACGGGATCTGTACACACCTGATCTGTACACACCTGATCTGTACACACGTGATCTGTACACACCTGATCTGTACACACCTGATCTGTACACACGGGATCTGTACACGTGAACTGTACACACGTGATCTGTACTGTACCCTTTATGTAAATATACAGTAGCTTCTGACATTTTAAAGATGTCAGAATTTGAGGAACGATGCTTTGTATATTTAATTTAATGAGAAATTCATTTAAAAAAGGAACTAAAAAGGGGAAATTTTTATAGGAGGACAGCTTCCTCTTTACAATTCTCATATTATTATTATTATTATTATTATTATTATTATTATTGACTTTTTTCCTCCTTTATTTTCTCACAGTGTGTCTGTTTTGGTGTTTCTAGTTTTGTTTTATTTGTATTTAATTTTTTTTTTAATTTTTATCATTTTATTTCATTTATTTTACTCTATTTTTATATGTGTTTCCTTTGTGTAATTTTCCTCATCTTATGCTTACTTTTGTACTTCATATTTCTACTTCATCTTTTTTATATTTTATTTTATCTTGTGCGTTCTTTTACATGATTTTTTAAAATCTTTTTTTATATATATCATTTTAATTTTTAATACTTGATCATACACCACATGTATGAAAATTGTTCCACAAGTAAAGTTTATTTGCATAAAGTTTATTTGCATCCTAAACACAGATCGTAATAAAAATAAAGTTAATAAAAATTTTTAAAATATAAAAGCAGTAGCTACATGCTGTGTAAATACTGTAAATAAATAGATTAAATAATAAATAAAATAATAAAAAAAAGAAACAAATAAAAACCCAGAGAATAATTTTTTAAATTATTTATTTAGAATTTATTGTAATTTGCCTGTTATCATTATCATTACCAGCTCTAACATCATTATATTTAATACTGATTAAATTTTATTAACTTTTCTTTTGGTTTAATTAAAAAAAATAATAAATGAAGTTGATGAGAATAAATAGTTAAAGTAAAGTGAAATAAGTTTTTTTTTTTTATTTATTTCTAAAAGAATGCTAGCAAGTTATTCAGGTTTAGATGATGTTAATTAACCACTTTCACTAAATGTGTGTGTGTGTGTGTGTGTGTGTGAGAAAATTATTTTAATTACTAAAATTATTTTTAGGTGAAACGTTATTTATCTTCAGTCATAATTACATCAATTATGACAATTATGTGCGAGTGATTATGTTTTTAACTCGATAAGTTAACTTGATAACTTACTGAGAAGCAAATGTCCCCACAGGGCTAGGAATGCCTGACAGCAGCTCTGAGATATTTGTCTGGTCCCCACAAGGAAAATGTCAGTTATTTACAAAAACTGCAGCTTTGATTATTGATTATTGATTATTGATGAAACTAAAACAGCCCAAAAGTTTTCCTTTTACTTACTGAGGTTAAGGTTACGGTTAGATTGAAGTGTAGCTTAGTGTTAATGATCTGTGTTAATAATTATATCAATGGAAGGTCCTCACAAGGGTGTGTGTGAGTGTGTGTGTGCGTGTGTGTGAGTGTGTGTGTGTGTGAGTGTGTGTGTGTGTGTGTGTGTGTGTGTGTGTGAGGCTTCGGCGTAGCATTCTATAGCTGCAGTAATAATTGCGTCAGTGAAAGTGCATAATAAAGATAGTAAAACCTACGTGTGTGTCTTGCCTCACCCGGACAGGCGGCATTGTGAAACTTGTTTGGTGTGTGTGTGTGTGTGTGTGTGTGTGTGTGTGTGTGTGTGTGCAAACAGACGTGTTGTAGCTCGGTCTGGACCAAAACATGTGGAAAAGAAAACCTGTTTAGCCACTACACACACACACACACACACACACGGTTAGTCTTCCTCAAGATGAACTCTTTAGACTGTAAACACTAAACACTAAACATTGAGATGATTTATTTAATAAAGTGTTTATAGATGTGTAATAAAGAACTCGTAGCTTGCGTAGAATTCTCAGATAAAAATAAAGTCTCGTCTAACGAGTGACAGACGAAACAACTCCAGAGACGTTCGTTCATTTTCTAATTTTCTACATACGCATTTTTCTCAATTCTATGCAAATTAGTTACGATGCTGTAAAAGAAGCAACAATTCCAAGCGATTTCCTTACGGAGCACGTGGTCCGACGTTTCTTCAGTTCCCCGCTCACAGATTTCGTTCTTACCTCGAATTAATTCCGCAGAAATGGAAGAAAATCTTATAACTGTAGTTTCGTCTTATCCTGGCGTATACAGCGTCTCATTAAATGTGTTTAGAGACGTTAGGAATTTTTAAAAAATCAACGTTTGAAGGAAGTAGCTAGTAAAATTAGCTAGTTTTTGTAATCTAACCTGAGAACCAAGCTAGCTAACACGTAAATCACACAACTGATTAGCGCGATATTTAATTTGTGTTTCTAGTTAGCTTTAGAAGTTATATAACTATTGTTGTTTCATATAGAAACTATTAAAAAAATGCTAGACAGGCCACGCCCACAAATGGCAAACTACAAACGACAGGAGCGCGTGAACGTACGTTTAACCTTTAACGTTCAACGCATCTCCAAAGTAACTGATGTTCCAGTTGTGTATTGTGTCTCTCTGTATCTCTCTCTTTCTCCATCTATCTATCTCTCTATCTCTGTCTGACTTTCTCTCTTTTTCTCTCTCTATCTGTCTCTCTATCTATCTCTCTGACGTTCTCTCTTTTTCTCTCTCTCTCTATCTGTCTCTCTATCTATCTGTCTCTATCTCTGTCTGACTTTTTCTTTTTCTCTCTCTCTATCTATCTGTCTCTCTATCTATCTGTCTGACATTCTCTCTTTTTCTCTCTCTCTCTATCTGTCTCTCTATCTATCTGTCTGACTTTCTCTCTTTTTCTCTATCTCTGTCTGTGTTTCTCTGTTTCTCTCTCTCTCTCTTTTTCTCTCTCTTTCTCTCTCTTTCTTTCTCTCTCTATCTCTCTATATTTGTCTGTGTATCTCTGTCTTTCTCTCTCTGTTTTTCTTTCTGTTTCTCTCTCTCTCTCTCTCTCTCTCTCTCTCTCTCTCTCTCTCTCTCACTTTATATCTCCCTCACTGTTTCTCTCTCTCTCTCTCTTTTCCTTTTCCAGGTTTGCCGAGTTTCATCAAGTCGCCGGAGGACCAGACGGGGATTTCGGGTGGCGTGGCGTCTTTCGTGTGCCAGGCGATCGGCGAACCCAAACCTCGTATCACGTGGATGAAAAAGGGGAAGAAAGTCAGCTCTCAGCGCTTCGAGGTGAGAGTCGCAACGTAACCGTAAACGGATCAAAAGTATCATATACTGTATATTAATTGTAACTGTTGGCAAGTTGCTGTAGTATAAGAGGAATAAAACACTTCAGCATGTGCATTTGTAGGTAAATATTCAACTTCATTGGTGGTAGCAGTAGCTCTGCTGGGGAAAATACTCGTTTCTGATTGGCTGGCAGGACTCTGTTCAGCTATTGGCTATTTGTATTATATAACTATAAGTTTTAAAAAAGTAACAACATGGATTTATGCTTTATATTTTTGCGCTACAATCCGTAGATGTTAGAGTTAAAGGAAAGGAAAATATCAATGTGACGTTTGTTGTGTCGTAACCATAGCAACAAGCGTATAATGGTAGCATAATGATAGCTGGAAGAGACTAAAAAGTTCGCTAAATAAAACAACTTTAATGAAATAAGTTGTTTATAAGTGGCTGGAGCTATAGACGAGAAAATCTTACAGCAGTGTTTATTTCCATTCCTCCATTTTGTTTGTTAGTTTCTGATTTCAGGATTTTTCTTTCGCTGTCATCTCGGGCATTTAGAGTGATTGCGTGAAGCGTCGTCAAACTCGCGTTAAACTTTGAGATGAAGAAAAGAGTAAAAATCTGAATAACAGGGAAAAAAAAAAAAAACGGAGAAAAAAAATCAAATTTACGACACGCAAAATAGAATCCATAACCTTCCTAGCGGATTATCTTTCCTCACTCTGACTTCTTTCCTGTTTACAAATCTCTTGTTCTTCTTCTTCTTCCTCTTGTTCACACTTTCTTATCTGCTGAAGTGTGTGTGTGTGTGTGTGTGTGTGTGTGTGTGTGTGTGTGTGTGTGGGGGTCAGCAGGGAGGCCTGTTATGACCCAGCGTGTGGGAGAATGAAGCCTAGAGTGGGGAAAAGAATGACAAGTAATCTTCCAAAAGAGAAATCTACAGGATAACCCCCTTCTACCTCATGATCTCTCTCTGTCTCTCTCTCTCTCTCTCTGTCTCTCTCTCTCTCACACACACACACACACACACACACACACACACACACACACACGTATATGTCACGAGAGTTTACACATATACCAACCCCAGCACTGGATTGTGATTGGTCAGAAGGTGTTGATTAATTTCGTAATAATAACAGCAGCAGCTCTGACAGTCGTGCAGCTACAGGTTTATATTACGTTCCAATACGTCATCGTTTCTATAGCAACAGCAGACGCTCTACTGATAATAAACAGATTAAAAAATACAGTGCCGTTTTCTGCGAGGAGACGTTTATTTAATTAACATTTACAGAAGGAGTCTCCAGTGTCGGCGCTTTGAAACAGTCAGAGGTAAAGCTGTGACTGGCATCGGTGCTTTTCTTCACTGCCAAAAACATTTATAAAGGCGATGACGAATCTTTCACACGTAAAAAAAACAAAACAAACAAACAAACAATACAGCCATAAGTCTAAAGCTAATAGCAAAGCCGTCGTATGTGCGTGCGTAGACTGTGTTTACCTTCGTGTTTTATTTCATTATTGGTACTCGTGCACATCTGTGGTGTTTAAACGATGACTCAGGTCACGGTGTTTGCTTCCCTCCGTCTCTCTGTCTCTCAGGTGATCGAGTTTGATGATGGCTCGGGCTCCGTCCTGCGTATCCAGCCCCTGCGCACGCACCGAGACGAGGCCATTTACGAGTGTACGGCCACCAACAGCGCCGGAGAAATCAACACCAGCGCCAAGCTCACCGTGCTGGAAGGTAGGACGCGTTTCACTCTTCCTAGTAAACGTAAAAGTCAGCGTGGAAAATTACGGATAGAATTGATTTCCGTTATTTTATTTCTGGTTTATTTCCATTCCTCCATTTTGTTTGTTATTTTCTGATTTCAGGATTTTTCTTTCGCTGTCATCTCGTGCATTTAGAGTGATTGCGTGAAGCGTCGTTAAACTCGTGATAAACTTTTAGATGAAGAAAAAAAGTGAGTAAAAATCTGAATAACAGAAAAAAACTAAAAAAGGAGAAAAAAATCTAACTTACGACACGCAGAGTAGAACCATAACCTTCCTATAGTGAAGATTTCTTAGTAGCAAGACATGAAAGTATTCGGTGTTCAAAACTCAGCACTGTAATTAAGATTTTTTAAAGAAGAAGCTCGTTAAATTCTTCTTTTCGTTTCTTTTTTGATTTCTTTTTGAACTTCCTCCACATACCAGTGGGTGTGGTCAGGGGTGTGGTTATGTAAATCATGTTAAGGAACCAAGATGTTTTTTTTGGGGAGGAAAAATTTCTGATTCTGATCTAATACTCAGGTTGTTCGTTATTTATTCGTCAGTGCTGTTGAATTCTGGATTCTGATTGGTCAGAAATACACTCATGTATCAGCAGTTGCAGCAGCGTAATGCGTAGAAATCGTGTTAATGTTCACATCAGACATCAGCTTGTGAGGGAAAATCTCAGTGATCTCAGTATTTCAGAAAATGCTAATCTCCTCGAGTTTACACACGCAACAGTCTCTAGTGTTTACAGAAAACAAAAGTGTCAAAGTCAAAGTCAAACTTTATTGTCAATTCTGCATTATGTACAGGACACACAGGGGATTGAAATTTCGTTTCCCTCAGACCCATGGTGTAAGACACCAACATAACAAGACAAGTAATTAAAAAAACATTAAAAAACATTAAACATTAAATATTTTAAAAAGTGGTGCCAAAAAACAAAAAAACATCCAGCAGCAGTTCTGGAAAAAGACTGTGCTGTTTCAGTGTCCAGTGTAGCCTCAGTTTCCTGTCTTTCTGAAATGCTTTTCTGCTCACCACGGCTGTAAAGAGTGATTATTTAAGTTAGCATAGCCTTCCTGTCAGCTTGAACCAGTCTTTCCGTTCTGCTCTTATCAACAAGCTGTTTACAAGCTTTGTATGTAAGAGAAAAAACTTCTGACCAGTCAGGTGTTCCTATTAAAGTGGCCAGTGAGTGGATATATATTTGTAATGTTTAGATAATAATCGAAATTTCTAATCTACATGAAGGATTGACCCAGTGAGCGTGTGCTCAGACGCCTCGAGAGTAATCCTGTGCTAATCTTATTCTCGTCTCCCAGCACGATTCGCGTAAATGTGCGAATGCGTAACGCGTTAATTAGATTCCGGATCGTTTTGCGATGAGGGAGAGGAGAAATGTTGGACTTTAGCGATCGAGCTGAGCGAGAAAACCCCCTCAGGACACGGCGACACGGACGGTGAAGTCTATTTACAGCACATTGTTTTGGACCTCGGCGATATTTCACGCTCGCACCGGCACAAAGGAGAAGTTGATTGATGATCGCGTTCTGTAATGACTCGTCCTTTTCGTCCCGCCGTGCGAGCTCTTAGGACGCTTAAAGCTTCACACGGACCACATGGCGAGCGAGAGCAGCAGCACAACGCTTCCTTTTTTCACCGCCACTGGTTTGTTTTGTTGATAATTTCTCAGCGGAAATCTGCACCTCTGAACCTGTTATACTTTGAGGAAGCCGTGTATTAGCGGAGGTCAGAGATCTCGTGTTTAAATCGCTCAGGGGCCAATTACTGCGCAAGCGTTTTCATTTAGACGGCGAAGATGAGTCCAGAAAATATGTCCGTAATAACAAATGAAAATATGTAGCAAAATAAAAGAGTTTCATTATTATTTAAAAAAAAAAAGTAGTTGGTGTTAGCACTGGTACATTTTTAGGATGGTAAGAGTTCAACTTTTTTATGTTATTTATTTATTCTTTACATTTAGCCTCAGATTAACATTTCCGAGTTTCGGTCTATGACTCTTATACCAGACTGTTATATTGAGTGCTAAAGTTTGTCCTCCCGCCTCTTCTTAGGGCCTTGGATTAAATCACAGAACAATGGCAAGGTCATTTAAGGATAATAATCTTATTAAAATCTGTTTTACAAAATTGTCTAGCAAGCTCAAAAGTTTGCACTATTATCCAAAAAAAAAAAAAAACAGAAATGGAAAAGAATACAAACAAAAAATGTGAATATGTGAAAAAAAAATACATACAAAATATAAATATCTATTATCTAATCCTAATTTGAATTTCTTACCGGTTTCATCATTTAGAAGCAAAGGCGTGTGATTTATTTATTTATTTTTTTTTACACCATATATTCCTGTAAGCTATAAGGCAGCATTGAGGTTTATTATGCTGATGCCTGGATCCAGCAGCGCACTTGACAACCCAAGTGTCAGGGAAAAGAAATGCAGGAACTGGAGCGGCCGTCTCTCTCAGCAAGTCGACTCCTTGACCGTGAGTCACTGCGTCTGTCTTTCTGAAAGGATCTCAGACCCGTACTGCTGTCGAATCAGCGTCAGCGTCATCACCTCGACGCCGGTTAAAGCTCTCAGCAGGTTCCGGGGGAAACATTACGCTTAATTCAGTTTCTGATGGCGTCAGAGACAGGCCTCTGCTCTTGAACCGTGACATTCTGCGTAGGCGAGTGTGAAAAAAAAAAACCAAAACAAAAACGTTGCCTCGCTTGTGTAATGATCACCCTCCGCTCACTGCAGGACCTCTGCATGCATCTCCGAGCTATTAGACCAGCGACACATTGAGCTTTGAGTCGAAAGGATGGTGATTAGGGGTAAAATTTGACTCTACCTGTGACATTCGTTGACAGAAGCTAAAAGAAGAGGTGTTCTGACCAGAGATGATCTAATTTTATGCCTGTCGCTGCAGCACAGCACCGCACAAAGCAGCTCTTTGATCACGCCGAAGCTCCACAACGGCGATTGCTCCTGGTGAAACTCACAAGCAGCACAGATGCGCAAAAATAATCGAAAAACGGAGCAGTTCTCATGCTGAGAGAATTTCTCTGATGTTACATCCAGCGTTCCTTCTCATCTTCTTCCTCCAACCTCCAAACCTTCAGCTTCCGAACGTGTTTCATCGGAAGAGATTCGTTTTCTCCTGTATCGACTCTGACTTGCATGGACACCACCTGTTGCTTGATAATAAATGGCTAAAATGGTAATCCTGATTATTTTGCTCAGTCTTGAGATTATTGATTTCAGTCAGGTGTTAAAGGTTTTTGTTGCACTTTACAGTGTTGTCATATTTACAGTAACTGAATAGACAGCATGAAACCTATATTTCTTCCATTACTTCTTTTGTAAGTGTTAAATCCGTGTACAGTTCAGGATTTAACATAAATAATTTTGCCTGTCTTTTGAAACAGAGACCAGAATATTTTGGTGATTTAATACACCAGAGTTAATAACATAACCACAGCGCCGCTGAATTCTGGATTCTGATTGGTCAGAAGGTGATGATTACTGTTCTATAACAGCGCTTGTTTTAATACGTTCTACAATAACAGCTCTTTCACAAGGACTTGTACAGTACACGCTCCACATAAACAGATTTTAAAAAGTGTTTAATCGTTGATTACCGTTATTTAAACATTTATGGAAGGAGTCTCCGATGTCAGCGCTTTGTAAGAGAGAGAAAAAGAGAGGCGAGTGAGGGAACAACTGTTTATAGCTGCTGTAACGTAAGCGGAGAAACAGGAAGTAACTAAAAACCGGTAAAACAGACAATGTGAGGTTGATGAATGAAACGAAGTTTTGATCGTTGGTAAATCGCTGTGGTGTAAGAGGAATAAAATAATTCAGGATGTACTGTTATTGTAAAAATACATCAAGCACACATCAACAATATCTAAGAAACCAACCTGAATTAAGTTTAGCTAAGCTCACCAATTTCACAGTTGATCGTATTTTTCATATTTTAATGATTTTGATATCAACCTGTATGTTTCAACATATTAGCCATATAAGAGATGGTAAATGATAGTATAGGATTGTCGACTCAAAGCAAAATTTCTGGCGAACTGAACCGTTTTTAGAGATATTGTCATCCCTGACAGATCGCACGGCAGGCCACAAGACAAAAATCTTACTTACAGTAAAAACTAAAATGAATTGTGCCTTCTAAAGGTTTATCCGAGACTTAATATCTAACGAGGAAAAAGTTGACCGTGACCGCCTCAGTGCCTCAGTGATATCTGATGACTGAATTTAGTTCTTGCTTCATTATTTTTCCCCGCAGCCTCGATGTTACTTGATATGAAAACTCAATATCGGCATTTCTAGTCCTGACGTTGTCACACGGCTACAATCTCCCCTCCTGTGATGGATGAGTGAGCCTGTCTCATCACCTGGGCAGACAAAAACAGGCTCGCTTTTCTTCACGGGCTTCCCAGAGTTCCCTGAGGGAGTTTGCATGAGCGATCGATCTGTGGAAATTTCCTGCCATTACTCCCCATTCCGGTTCGTTATTCCGTTATGGAGTTTCGTACTCATGAAGCTGTGACTAACATCTGAATCCTCTGTCTGTCAATGTGACACACAAGCCAGTGGCGTAATTGATACACATTACGCAGAGACTGTAATTTTCGAAGATTTCAGCCTGTGCTGAGTGTCAGTAAAACAAATTACGGAGCACGGGATTACAAGAGTGTGATATGTATTCTCCATACATTATAGCCTTTTGGTTGACTCGGAGGCAACGAGCGACCGCAACATAATACGAGTCATAAATATTTCAGGAAGCAGCGGGTAAGTACAACAGCTCCGCTTTGTAAATGGTGCTCGAATCACACATTAAGCCTGAGAATAATGAACAGACATTACACTTTCATTCCACTCCTAACAAGGCTTTTGTATATATTCCCGTCACTTCCCTTTAAATGACAATACACAACATGCTTATTGAACAAATGAGCTGGAGAGTCCTTTCCGCTGGAAGCTATCGTGCGTCCCTGCATTCATTTTCTCACGCGATAAACAAATCAGTTCACCACCCTTCTACAGGTGTGGTCTCCAACCGCCTCCACGTCTCCAGCCAACGGTGTGTGTCACAAGTTTAATTTCTCCCACCATCTGCTGGCTCGGAGCCCGGTGCCGTAGATCATCAGCGTTTTGACAGATACAAACTGCGTCTGTCGAGAGAGGCCTCTCCCAAGGACTCGTGCAATATGGCTGTGTGGAATCACAGTCTGTACTCGCCGTCTGAACCACCCTCATTTTCAAGGACTTTGGAGAAAGATTATAAATGCTGGAGTTGGACCAAAAAAGAGGGATAGGTTTGGAGGAAAATCAAACATAATTACCCCTGTGGTAATTTTTTCAACAATGGGGATTGGAGACGCAAATCCTTTCCGGCTTTGAGCATTAATTGTTGGAAGTCAATAGGGTATGACAAGTTTCCAGTCATCCAGGGCATTTCAAAATGGCAACAATGCAAGATCTGACATTGATTTGTTTACATATTTGACAGACGCTTTCAGCAGCTGAAGGTTAAGGCCCTTGCCCCTGGACGCTTGGATTCAAAAGCATAACCGATTGGTAGTCCAGAGCCTTAACAGCTAAACCAATGAACACAATGTTTATTTTAATCACCTGCAGGTACTTGACCAAGACAACCAAGTAAAAAGTAACCTAGTCTGACAGGATAGTGGTTCCGGTACCCTTCCATCAACTCTCACGTCAGAACTTTAACCACTGAGGAACGGTTACACTTTGATAAAGATCAGCGATGGGGATTGAAGACACCAGTCTACTCCTGGTCTCAGATTCTGAATCTTCTTGTTTTTAGAGTATGTTATACCACAGGACTGTTGAGTTCTGGATTGTGATTGGTGAGAAGAGAAGGAGTTGATTAATTTTCTAGAACAGCAGCTCTGACAGTAGTGCCGCTGCAAATCACAGGTTTATATTTATATTTATATTAATGCGCTCGTTCTTATACGTTATCGTTTCTCTAGTAACAGCTCGTTCACAGGGTCGTGGACAGCAGACGCTCCATGTAAACAGATTTTAAACAACGTTGATATGATGAAGTTTTCTGTAATTAGATGTTTATTTAACATTTATGGATGGAGTCTCCGGAGTCAGCACTGTAAGACTATTAGTAGTCTTTTTGTTAATAGTTACATTTAATGTTGCAGAACGTCTGTGAAACACGTTCTCACTTCCGTTATAGCAGCTATAAACAGTCGTTCTTTCAAAACGACAAAAATGCAGCTTGTCATTTTTTTTTACTGAGAAACCGCAAAGAAGACTTCTGGAGACTCCTTCCATCCATGTTAAATAAACGTCTCCTTTCAGAAATGATACAGCGTTAGGGACTAAATTATACATGTTAACTGTAGAGTTTAATATTTTAAAATTTCATATTAAATATTATCTTTCATTAGAGATAATAAATGGCTGTCAGCCTTTTAAAACGTTGAAGTCTGTGCACATGAGTGAAGGCTGTCAGAAGCAGGCCGTGAGTTAATTTGCGCTGGGAGACTGTAAAATCATTTATAAAGGTCAGAATGCGCAACACAACAGAAGGAAAACGTGCGGGAATTGCGCGGAGCTGTTTGGTTTAATCGCTCTAGACGGAGGCTGCTTTAATGTGTCTGCGGAAAGGTGATGAGAATCGAGACACATGGCAGCCTGTGTTAATTAAATCCCTCTCGCCCCGGTTTGGGTGACAGGTCTTACTTATGCTTTCACTCTGAGAGAAATGAACAACCCACAGATCAAACAAATCCATCTCTGCAGCGAGGCAGCTACCATTTACGGCTTGATAAAAAGAGCAGAAAAGCACGGGCTAATCAAACTGACGTCGCTATCGTCTAACAGCAAACAAACTTCACAGCAATAAATCAACAGAATTGAAAAGTCAACAGATTGAGCTTTTCTCCTCTAATTTGCAAAAGCACGAAAATAAAAAGTCTTTTCAATCCCCCAAAATCCCACAGCGCATTGATTTCACTCATTATGTCTAATTAACACTCCTGTTACACCGTGACTCCAGTGTAATCAGCTTGTTTGGAGACGCGACGGGTGTGGCCTTCCTCAATTATCACATCCAGAAAGCACAGACAGAAAAGCTTTGTGCACATTACATGATTTTAGCCACCATTTTCGGCGACTCCTCGCTGCGTGCCCCTGCTGCGACCGCACGTGAACGTGAACATGAGCGCTTCAGTGACGCGATTTTCTCAGTCTGAGTAATTGTCTAAGCCCTGACAGTTTCAAGAATGTTTGGTTTTCTCAGCAGTGAATTGCTTAGTGCGAACCCCTCTGCAGCTGGGTGGCAGAACAGCGATGAGAAACAGCCAGCGAGAGTCCGAGAGGAAATCAGATCTCCTGTCATGCGCAGCAGATCCCTGAATCCAGTTTATCGTTTGGTAGGGAGCGAAGGCAAATTGTACGTACAATAATAACGCTCCTGTAAGAACTATTTGTCACGTCAAACCCAAATGTCATGAACAACAAAAATAAAAACAAAATCGAAGCTCACAGTATAAAAACAACTCCTTATTTCTTTGCACTATACCTCCAGTTCTCTTTGCGGAACAGTCGATCCTCACTCCCTGCATCTCCCAAACCAATCCTTCCTCCACATTTTTCTGTTATTGTTATATTATACTTTTATTTGTTTTCGTGCTTTGTTAGAAGTCTCACGATAGACCACCGCAGCATTTATTTTCATGAGAAAGCAAGATGTGTGTATCGTGAGTGTTTAGGCAGAGATCTCTCCAGGTGAAAGATGGTGTAGCGTGTGTGATCCTGGTCTGCGAAAGATCGCTACGTCCACAAAACAGATCGCAATCGATAAAGGTGGTGTAATGTTAGCGGGTAAGCGATTCTAAGGTTTTGAAAATTGTGTAGTGTGCACTCGGGGGGTAAAGTAAGGAATAAAACACTTCTGGATGTGATGTTATAGGAAAATAATCAAAAACAGGCTGGTGTGTTAAAGCAGAAGATACTGTTAACACCTAAAAGTGTTTTATTCCTCTTACGCCACAGCAATTTTTCCAACAATTACTATATTTATTAATCACAGAATGACATGCTGTGTTGGTCTTAATTTTAAAAAAATCATTGTCGTGTTGCTGTGGTATAAGAGGAATAAAACACTTAACTTCCGAGGTGGTAACAGTAACTCTGCTTCATCACACTGCTCAGTTGTTGATTAATTTCCAGTAACAGCGCAACACAGCTGTACAAGCCCTGAGATAGATTGAATTAAGTATTAATGTTATTAAATAAAATCGATTTTTTTTTTAGTACATACAAGTCAGATATCATGTTAAACGTTTCAGAAACGCTATTTAATATCATACTATTCTTAAAATACCATTTGTAGTTGATCTCACTTTGTCTTAAAGTCTATTACGGCTAGCAGAACTATATTATTTTGTTTACAAGCGCACCCTTCAGCGGTCGTAACGACTCTTGTGCTCTCGCGGTTCCGTACGATCGTCCGTGGCGGAGTAAATAAAGGCCGTGTTCCTGTGACAGAGCCGTACATCACGCCGGAGAGACGGGGAAGTTGGAGGGCGGATATGAAAGAGAGATAGCGCGCGAGAGGTGAGGGAGAACAGACACCGCCGGCCGGTATTGATTAAGTGCCTGTCGGCTGGGGGACTGAAGCTGAATATTTTGCCCAGCGAGAAAAAGTGTATTATTTTAAAGGTCACGGCTTGCATTACACCTCTTTCCTCCACAGCCGAGTCGGATAAACAGCATGTCGCTGGAACGCAGCCAAGAACAGCGCACCACCTCCGTCAGGCTCTCCGCTCGTACATTTTTATTTACTCTTTACTGAACCGTGATGATGATGATGATGTGGAAAAAGACCACCAGGCCAAGGAGCTCGAGCAAACAAGCGGAGCAATTTATACTCATTTTACTCGTATTTACACACGCATCTTTTACTCAATTAAATTGTCGCCGGTTGGCAGTAATAATTTATAATCCGATCATTTATTCACGGGTCTCTTTTGACGAGTCTTAATAATGTCGTGATTGATTTTATGTGTGAAATTCATTTTCTCTGCATGCATTTGTTTTTTTTGTTTTTTTTAAGCGCTCAAATGAACAAGCAGGAAATTTGCACTCTATTCGTGTACGTACCAAATTTAATTTTCAATTTCATCGATTAACAAACTAACACTTGTAAGCTCCTGTACCTGTGTCACGTATCCTACCGTGCACGTTTTACAGATATATATTATATATTTATTATAATTAAAATAAAATGTTGAATTTTTTGTCATCAGCGGTATTTTACGATTCCTGCTCCTGTACCTCGGTCCCCTGGATTTGTCGCTCTAAAACGAGAGCATGTTCTTTGAAAATGTCGATTACAGGCGTCGTGACGGCGTCGTGTTTCTCTGCGTTTCGGCCGAAGCGATAAACTTTGAGCGATGAACGAGGACTCGCGTGTTACCGAGTGAAACACAAAATGAATTCGAAGCCAGATTGGGACGAATTTTATACATGCGACTTGTACACGTTGAATTTTCTGGGTTTTTCATGTTTGGACTTTTGATAAACTTTCAGTTGGATGATGGGAAGGCGTGTGGGCGTGTGGAGGGCTGTTATACGAAACAAATTATTGCGTAGTGTATTCCGAGTGTGTATTCCGAGTGTGTATTCCGAGTGTGTATTCTGAGTGCGTATTCTGAGAGCATATTCCGAGAGCATATTCCGAGAGCATATTCCGAGTGTGCAATCCGAGTGTGTATTCTGGGAGCGTATTCCGAGTGTGTATTCCGAGTGTATATTCTGCGTGTGTATCCCGCGTGTGTATTCTGCGTGTGTGTATTCCGCGTGTGTATTCTGGGAGCGTATTCCGAGTGTGTATTCTGCGTGTGTATTCGGAGTGTGTATTCCACGTGTGTGTATTCTGCGTGTGTGTATTCCGCGTGTGTGTTCTGCGTGTGTATTCCGTGTGTGTATTCCGCGTGTGTGTATTCCGCGTGTGTATTCGGAGCGTGCTGCTGCGGTGTGTGAAGATGGAGAGCGATTTTGTACAGCGGGGTTCTGATTAGGCCCGTCGTCCTGCCTGCTAGGCTACACTCGGCTCGGTAATTGGAGCTGGCGGGAGGTTGCAGCCTTCCTCTCTCGCTTTTTACTTTTCATCCCACTGCCATATCCACACACACACGCACACACAGACACACACACACACACACACACAGACACACACACAGACACACACACACACACACACACACAGAGTACATTTTTTAAAACCCTGTAGCGCTTCCCTACCTGTAATAAAGTGTAAGAACCTGCTTGAGTTTAAAGCAGCGCCGTCGTGCAGCGAGACATCGTCCAGCTACATCCTACTATGTCCAGCTACACCTGTTATGTCCTGCTACATCCTGCTACACCAGCTACACCTGCTACACCTATTATGTCCAGCTACATCCTACTATGTCCAGCTACACCTGCTACACCTGTTATGTCCTGCTACATCCTGCTACACCAGCTACACCTGCTACACCTATTATGTCCTGCTACATCCTGCTACACCAGCTACACCTGCTACACCTATTATGTCCTGCTACATCCTACTATGTCCAGCTACACCTGCTACATCTGTTATGTCCAGCTACATCCTACTATGTCCAGCTACACATGCTACACCTATTATGTCCTGCTACATCCTGCTACACCTGCTACACCTGTTACATCGAGCCCTGCTACACCTGTTAGATCCTGTTACATCCTGTTAAATGCTGCTATGTCCTTCTACATCCTTCTACACCCTGCTAAACCTGATACATCCTACTACACCTGCTACATCCTTCTACACCCTGCTAAACCTGATACATCCTACTACACCCTGCTACACCTGATACATCCTACTACACCTGCTACATCCTTCTACACCCTGCTAAACCTGATACATCCTACTACACCCTGCTACACCTGATACATCCTACTACACCTGACACATCCTTCTACACCCTGCTAAACCTGATACATCCTACTACACCCTGCTACACCTGATACACCCTGCTAAACCTGATACATCCTACTACACCTGCTACATCCTTCTACACCCTGCTACACCTGATACATCCTACTACACCTGCTACATCCTTCTATACCCTGCTACACCTGATACATCCTACTACACCTGCTACATCCTTCTACACCCTGCTACACCTGCTACATCCTTGTACACCTGCTACACCTGCTACATCCTTGTACACCCTGCTACACCTGCTACATCCTTGTACACCCTGCTACACCTGCTACATCCTGCTGCACCTTCATGAGGATGACTACTGAGCATTGTTCTTTTTTCTTTCTAGAAAAACGTTGAAGCTCAGGAAAACAAATGTCTCAAATGTTTCAAAAGGTCTTGTATAGCCATGTTTACACATGCACCAGAAAACACTTCAAAAAAAGAAAAGCTGCATTAAGAAATATACAAAACACCAATAAAAGAATAAATAAAATTATATAATATATAATAAATAAAAATCTACTAAAAGTAAGAGAATGAATAAGACCCTCAAAATGAAACAGTGATTTATTTTTTTTACTCAGAGATGATTTTGCTTTATGAGTTTGACTTAAATGAAATAATATTTTACTAAAACAGCCACTTTAACTGTGAAAGTTTTAAATCTACAGCCCCCATTAGTACAGATTCAAACATTCACACTAATAAATAATAAACTTTTTATTTATGTGTACTGTATTATTCTGTTTATTTATCAGGCCTATAAAGATTCTTGATTTTTTTTTAATAAAAGTGTGTAATGTGAGTGGCAATATTTTAACTATTTATTACTATTAATAATACATCTTAGTTAAAATATTTATATTAGAGCCATAGACAGTTTTGATTCCTGAACTTTCCACTCACAGAAACATTTTAATCTTTAAAAAAAAAAAAAATCTAAACGTCAAACAGGCTAAGGTGGGTTTTGTTTTCTGCCACTGAAAAACAATAAGAAATAAAAATGAAGGTGTCTTTTTGGCCTGAATTTGAGAAACGTCTCTCTAAACCGTAAAAACAATTCCTTCTGTTACTCCAGTCAGGATTTGCCGGATTTTTGTGCCAGTAATTGTTTAAAATTTTATTCCTATTTTGCAGCATTATTCGTTTTTTCATTGTGCTGAATATTAAATATAAATGAACCTCAGCAGCTTGTTGTTTAGCTTCGAGATTTAGTTTCATCGTACATTTGTTTAGTTTCAATCCAACGCTAGATGAAAATACAACTACAGCAGAGCTAGCTTTTGTAACAAGCGGAAGAATGCAGCTGGAGAAGGTTTACAGGAGGTTTCGCTCGGTTTGCAAGCTTGTTACGGCGGCTTTTAGTATTTTATAATTTTGTAAACAGCTAGCTAGCAAGTGGAATCCCTATAATATATTAGGCAGTCTATAAAGTCGGAATGAAAATCAATTTTTTTTACAGTTTTTTTCAGTGACAGAATTATGGGACTGAATTCTTCAGAAACTTGTCCACAAGACGTCTCTCCTCATGCTGCACTTTATCTGGGAAAAACATCTCGGCAACTCGCTCGTGAATATTATGGTTTATTATATAAGCGATTTCTCAGCACGTTCTCGCTAAAGGAGTCTGTTTACAGATTAACAGCATTTACTTTTGTCCAGAACTCGTTCTGCTTTTTCGTCTTTACTGTCAACACGTTAATCAGATAGACTTCTTATATTGCGCGCAAGCAGTGGCTGGTGTAATTTATTGCTTTTCACAGAACAATGTCCCTTTTTACTTCCAAATAAGCGATTGCGCCAAGGTTCTGTTAGCGCCATCAGAGACGCCTGCCTTTTTTATTTTTCCTTTCTTTCTTTCTTTCTTTTTTTTTTTTTAATGGCTGTTGGCATCGATAAAGCCGAGCTGCTACTGGCCTGGTTCCATATTCAGGCAGATAATACAATACATTACCATCTGTAGGAAGCCTACGAGGGCTTATCACTCTTCTAGGCCCTCATTAAAATACTGTCTTTACATGACAACAGTGAATTTCCTTTTGGAAGGGAAATTTAATTAGGTGTCTTTGTGTGCTGTATTGTTGCTCCGGTACCTGCAGGTCACCGCCCTGGCTCACGGCGCTCGCTTTCTTTACAAGACCTTGATTCAGAAAGAAAGTGTTTGGAAAAGGACGTGACTTCTTTTTTAAAAAAATCTATAAAAAGATCAGAGTTTTGCTTAATACTTTAGACACTATTCGACACTTTTTTTTTTAGCATTCTTTTCCAGTGGGTCGCATGATGTCCTTAATATGCAAATAACACTTCTAACTGAGGCATCAAATTTGCATAAAAACATGAAACTTGTCAGTCAACACGCGCTGTCTCAGCACAAACATTGTGATTGGTCAGAAGAGAAGGTGTTGCTTAGTTTTCTAGGACAGCAGCTCTGACAGTAGCGCAGCTGCAGATCTCAGGTTTACATTAACATCAATGCGCTTGTTCTGATATGTTATGGTTTCTATAGTAACAGCTCACTGTACACGAATAATAAACGTGTGTAATCGCTGATCTGTAAGGAAACGTGTATGGAAGGAGTCTCCAGTGTCAGTGCTTTGTAACAGTCAGAGGGTAACAGCTTTACGGTTTCTCAGAAACATGACAAACTGCGTTTTTTTTTTTTTTTTTGTCTTAAAGAGAGAGAGAATAAACAGAAACTGGTGAAGGAATGACTGTAGCTGCTGTAACGTAAGTGCAAACAGGAACTAACATGAAATGTAACTATAACTGGACAGAAAGTATGACATGTCTTTTTTTGATTTAAAAAAAACTGTAATTGTAGGTAAATTGCTGTGGTGTAAGAAGAATAAAACACTTCCTGCGGTGCTGTTATGGGAAAATAATCAACGTCGAGTCAGTAACAGTAACTCCGCTTCATCACACCACGTCAACGTTGATTATTTTCCTGTCACAGCACAACAGGGAGTGTTTTTGATCAGACTCTGTAGCGTAAAAAAATGTTATGGTGGTTTTATTTCCAATTGGTTTCTCATTTATGGCTGAAATTGAGTATTATTTATTTTCACTCATCTGAAAACTGAACAGTTCACTGAGAGTTTACGTAACCAATGACTGAACTTTTCACAACATGATCAGAGACGGAGGCTAAATCCCAAACTCGTGGCCAAAAAATTAGTTTAAGTGTTGTTAAATAAAAGGGACTTGATTTGTTGTGAGAGCTCGTTATTCCTCACTTTATGTAGATAGTGCACTGAAATAGGGAACAGGAAGACATTTCGGATCGAGCGAAGAACAGGAAAGTCTGTCGTAAACGAAAACTCAGAGTCAATTCGAAACCGTAAAGTCCTTTTCTTTTCCGACCCGATATTATACCCGTAATCATAAGGAAGCTAAAATTCGGTTTTACTCTCATTTCTGAACCGCTTTGAAGCTGAGAAGACGGAGTGTGAAAAACGGCTGCAAATTACATTCAGCAGAAACAAACAAACAAATTAAAAAAAAAAAAACCTTGATGAAAGCTTGTTAATTGAAACGTTCAAACGAGCTGCAGATGCATCACCTATAAAAATAGACGCTGGTAATAAAAGCAGAGTGAATAGAAGGTTCTTAGCGCCGTCTGCTTCCTGACAAACACACCGGGGTCAAAAGGTGAGGCGTGAGACTCGGCTCGGGGAGTCGTCAGACTCGTTTCAGCTGAGCTGTCAGATCACACGGCTTCCTCTGAAAGGCTGCAGGTCTGGACCTGCGCGTGTCGGAGCGTTTCAAACCGTAAGGGTTTGGAGTTTGGGGGGAAAAATGTGCCTGAACTCATCCCCTGTCATTTCACTGCAGTCACTATTACCTCACCTGTGTGACAGGGTGAAATTAAACTCTGCGGTTTTCACTGAAGAGGAACGCTACATCAGAGCGGGATTTTTAGGTTTTTTTTTTGTGAAACCTAAGACCACTTCCTGAACCTTTAAACGTTACCTCATCGTAACTTTTCTTAATTTTACAGATACATAAAAAAAAGAAGACGAAAGTTCTCGATCTTGGTGCACGGCGTTTATCGATGGCTTAGCGCTTTATCTGTCGCTAGTTTTGCTGTTAATCCTCTTAACTCGCAACTGATTCAGAGCAAGGCTAGCAAAGACGGAAGAAAAAAGCCGCCTCCATTTTCAAAATCTTTTCTCATCTGTACAAAAAGACCACAAGCTTCAGACGGAGGCCGAAAGTTCAACTCGAAGCTTTGCGAATGTTCTTCGCTACCGGAGGTCCACAATGTCAAATTTCTGATGCAGTTTTTTCCTGCTGTGAGAAATTAAATAAATAAATAAATAAATGAACAAACAAACAAACAAGTAAGTAAGTAAGGAAGGAAGGAAGGAAGGAGTCTCCAGTGTCAGCGCTTTGTAACAGTCAGAGGTAAAACTTTAAGTTTTCCGACATCTTCAGGACCGAGGAGTTTGCGCTTTCTCAGTAACATGAAATAACAAGCTACGTTTTAATGTGAGAGAGAGAGAGAGAGAGAGAGAGAGAGAAACTGATGAGGGAATGGCTGTTTATAGCTGCTATAACGTACCTGAGAACAGCAGCGTGTTTCATTTAACAGTTAAAAGGTATGACGAGAGGAGAGGAATAAAACATTTCGGGACTCGCTGCTGTAGGAAAACCATCAACCGGCTTCATCACACCACCCCGTCGTTGATTAGTTTTCTCCAACTGTACAACACGGAGTGCTTTATTCCTTACAAAATGCCTAATTATGAGTTACTAAATGTCAGAATTCTCTCGCTTGTCCCTTGTTCAAAATGGTTTTGAAATATTGCATCAGCTTTATTAAAGTCATTACTGAGCAAGTGCTCTGATTAACCAATGCCTAAACTTTAGAAAAACAATGAGTCAGGGGGTTTGGCAGCATTTTCAGAGTCGAGCAGGTTTATGATGAGTAACGAGAGAGAGAGAGAGAGAGAGAGAGAGAGAGAGAGAGAGAGACCTGTGGGGGAAAAGTAAGATATTTTTGTATAAAGTTTCCTCCATGATGATTAGTCACGTGTGTTTTTAACTCATATTTGAACTAAAGCACTGCTTAAACTGGATTAGTTTTAGCAGAGGAGATAAGTGTGATTTGTAAAGGGATTTACAGCAGGATAACCTCAGGGCACGAGGCTGTGTCCGCTTCCAGGTCGATCTCAGAAACAAGACAGCTGTTAACTGTTACTTCTTCCTGTTCTGGTGAAACCATTGGATTAAAGTCAGAGATTTTGTTGGTAATCATTTCAAATCAATTCAAATAGAGTTTGAGGCTATAAAAGTTGCTCTTATACGCTAAGCAACTTGCACTGGGGTTTGTACAGCAGGCTCTCGACACCAAGGCGTTAAAAATCATGTGTAGTCTTCGATACGGTGAAGTTTTCTGTAAGGAGACGTTTATTTAACGTTTATGGAAGGAGTCTCCAGTGTCAGGTTGAAGGCTGGTGAGGGAACGGCTCTTTATAGCTGCTATAACAGAAGTGAGAAGTTGTTTCGGATGTTAACAACGTCCCACAACATTAAACAAGCATGATGTGTCATTCTTTAATAAATAAAATGTAATCATTGGCGAATGTCTGTGGTGGAAGAGGAATAAAACACTTCAGGACGTGCTGTTATGGGAAAATAATCAACTTCAGGGTGGTAACAGTAACTCTGCTTCATCGCACCACACTGTTGTTGATTATTTTCCTATATGTGGAGTGTTTTTCTGCAACAGAGTGTTTTATTTCTCGTTTATCGTCTCTGATTGGCTGACTGTGTTCCCTTATTATTGTCTTCTTGTTTTTATATATAAATATATAATAATAAGTAAAAAAAAAAAAACAAACAGCACGGATTCAGACAGAAAGAAATGACTTTTACGCTACAATCCATCAAAAAAAGTAAAATCTGTGAAAGTCTCAATCTTCAGGACGGAAGAGTTTACGCTCTTTTGTGGTTTCTCGGTAACATGACGAGCGTTTTTTATTTATTTTTTTTGTCTTATTAAATTTAAGAGAGAGATGAAGAGAGAGGCTGGTGAGGGAACGACTGTTTCTAGCTGCTATAACATACATGAGAACAGGAACTGACGTGTTTCATGGACGTTCCACAGCATTAAATGTGTAACTCTAAACGAATAATCAGTTGTAATCGTTGGCAAATTGCTGCGGTGTAAGAGGAATAAAACACTCGGAGACGTGCTGTTGTTGGAAAATAATCGACTTCGGGATGGAAACAGTGACTCCGCCTCATCATACCACTCCGTCATGTCTTATTTCTGACTCTTAAGCCGCCCTGTATGCTGTTAATAAAGCTTTCATGAGAGTCCGTCACCTGACGGCCTTAAAACCTGAAATATAACATTTCTCCACAGAATAAATAAAGAAAGTCCACACACACTTTCACACGGTGCGAGTGCTGTGCTTGTTAGAGAACAGTGTGTCCTCTGGGCTTTCAAACGTAAACACGTAGCAACCCGACGCGTCTCCAGCGGCTTAATGAGGCGTATCGTTATTGTGCACCCGCTAAGCTTATTTCCACCCAGACCTGCGCCGATGCTAGAGCTAACACATGCTAACAGTACAACTCATAACGTGATTAATTACTCCCTCACGAGCCTTCGTTCAATTACAGCTTTAAACACTTACAGACAACACGCACTTGTATGAGATTACCGATCGACGTTCTCTACAAGTGTCCAAAATGTTGCTGTTTATAGTTTGTGTGTCGTAATAAGGTTCAAATCAATGTTTTTAAGCCTCAAGCACTTGAATTAATTTCTCTCTCTCTCAAGGATGAGAAAGAAGGACAACACCGAGCGTTCACTCTGCTGGAGCGCGTCGAGGTTAAGTGGCCCGAAGTAAAAAGCGTTAGAGTTTCAGCACTTACACATGACGCACAGTGAAAAACATCATGCAACGTTTTTCCAGGAAAAAAAATACACAGTGTGCCTTTCACAGCCGAGATACTCAGGCGCTCCTGAAGTCTTTGTTTTATATCTGCTGAGCAAAAAAAGAAAAAAATTCCCGTTAATACGTTAGAACGTCTATAAAAAATAAAACGGAGAATATTCGACATATCTAAAATGGCCATTTAGAAACAAAACATTTTTTGCTTTTTGAAATTGTATTTATATCTTCAAGCAGAAAATATTTGAAATATATGTTGATCAAAATATCTTTTTAGGTTAAAATTATTTGGTGGTTTACACTTAATTTTTAAAATCTAAACTTTAATTTAAACTATCATTTTTTTTTTTCATTTTTAGAATTTTAATTTTTTCTAATTATATTTTATATTAATTATATTTTTGTCTGTTTTATTTGTTTTTATTCACTGCAAAACTAAGACACATCTTTGCAAGTGTAAACATCTCCAATGTAGTGAATTTTTATTTGATCTAATTTACAAAATATATGTATTATTTTACTGAATATTTTGCATTTCCAATATTTCGTCTTGTTCTTGTTATTTTTAAATACATTTTTAATTTTTTTTTTTTGATTGAACTTGATTTGTGGATAATTGTTGATGCACAAGCCTTTTTTAAAGCTTTATTTGTAGAATTTTTTTAAAAAATCTGTCTAGATTTTTGTATACCTGGATAGCTTTTCTGAACATGTGTGTGTTGTGTGTTTTCAGAGAATCAGATTCCTCCCGGTTTCCCGAGCATCGATATGGGTCCTCAGCTCAAAGTGGTGGAGCGAACACGGACCGCTACCATGCTCTGTGCCGCTAGCGGGAACCCCGATCCGGAAATTTCCTGGTTTAAGGACTTCCTTCCCGTCGACATCAACAGCAGCAACGGACGGATAAAGCAGCTTCGCTCAGGTATCAGTTAAAACCGTGTGACGGCGCAGTTCATACCGTTAAATTAGTGAAAAATTAAATTCCCTTTATGTACAAGATTAACAAATTTCTTAAGTCGTACGTTTCATATTATTTATATATTTCTTATAATATTGTTTCACAAAAATCTTTCAGTTGTATTTGCCCCGGATGGACGACATCAGTAGCTCTTAGCTCTTAGCAGTGACTTGAGTAGCTAGTGGAAACGGTGGGGGCGGGGTTACTTTGTTGCCACGACAACAACTCGAACAATTCGATTCAAATTGATTCAATTCAATTCAGAATTGTCAAAATTGCTGTTACAATTTTGACAAAACATTGAAATGGAAGAAGGTTTTATATAAATAGCAATAAAAATAGAAAAAAGAAAAACAAATTGAGCAGAAAATACACGTATTTTGTTTGTCGAAACAATCAAACAAAAACTCTAAGTCAATCTACAAAACAATAGAAATTATTAATGTTAATCAATCACTGTTGAAATTGTTTAGATCAAACAGTGAGACAACGGAAATTGTTTACATCAAGCGATTAAACAACAATATGTTTTTTTATGAAATAATAGAATTTGTTTACATCAGACAACAGTAGAAACTGTTTATGTCGAAACAGTCAAACAGTAGAATTTATTTTACATCAGAACAAACAATAGAATTTGTTTGTCAAAACAAGCAAACAATAGTAATTGTTTACGTCAAAACAAACAGTAGAAACTGTTTACATCAAAACAAACAATAGAATTTGTTTACGTCAAAACAAACAATAGAATTTGTTTGTCAAAACGAGCAAACAATAGAAATTATTTACATCAAAACGAACAATACAATTTGTTTGTCAAAACAAGCAAACAATAGTAAAAACAAACGTCAAAACAAACAGTAGAAACTGTTTATGTCAAAACAAACAATAGAATTTATGTCGAAACAGTCAAACAGTAGAATTGATTTTACATCAGAACAAACAAACAATAGAATTTGTTTGTCAAAACAAGCAAACAATAGTAATTGTTTACGTCAAAACAAACAGTAGAAACTGTTTACATCAAAACAAACAATAGAATTTGTTTACGTCAAAACAAACAATAGAAATTGTTTATGTCAAAACAAACAATAGAAATTGTTTACGTCAGACAGACTGCGGGGTGAGTGGGCGGGGCATGTTTTCCTGTCAGTCTGTTTTACGAGCTCTGCTACTTTCTATATTTGATAAAAACAATTCCTACGTTTGATTTCTTTTGATTCTCTTCATTTCTCTTCTCTCTCTTTCTTCTCTAACGTTTCTGTCTCTGATCTTGTTTTGCGTTTCGTTCCTTTCGCCCAGGCGGCTCACCGATCCGAGGTAAGACAGCAGACAGCCGGATGATGAATGTGTGAAAACGTTGTCTACGTGTTTCCTCACTCCTCCGTGTCTTTTCATCTTCACCTTCATCCGCTCACTCTGTCGATCACATGGTTCGGAAAAATACGGCGATCTGAATCACAAAAAAAAAAGATCACTGTTGTGAAAATGTCTGTTAACGAAGACTGGTTTTATTTATCGCTTCTTTAAACTCTTCACGTGATAACTGACAATTCTGTGATTTTTAAGATCTTATGATAGAAACTTTTCACCTTTGAGAAAACCATACAATTTTCAAAATACAACTTGCAATAATTTGGTGAAATTTATTACAGTAGTATTTATATTATTATTCATTTTAGCCCAAATAAATTCATATATATATATATTTTTTTGTACAAATGATTAGTTATTAGCTTTAACACAGCAAAACAACAAACTCGAATTATTGACGATTGCAAATTCCTCAGAGCTTCTCAGTGGTTTCTAACGTTTCTTATCTTTACCAGACAAGATTTTTGTTTTCTTTTTTTAAAAAAAAAAAAACTTCTATAAATTGAAGAATATTCAATACTTTGAATTCAGTCATGAATTCATCGTTCATGAGTTTTATTACAGTATTTCAAACAAAGTATTTCAAACAAAGTCGATGTGTTCGAGCTGTACACGAACCTGCATAGGATATGATTTGGGCGCTTATATTTGTTATTATCTTGACAGGCCACGCCCACAAATGACAACCCTGCTAGCGTGAGTGCAGGATTAGTGATTAAACGGATAAATAAAAAAAAGCAAAGGACAAAAATATGGTGTAGAAACTGTATTTTTGGTCAAACTTTTAATCCTGCACCGTTTTGTGGGTTTTTTTTATTTGTTTCTGATTTGGTTAAAAAAATAAGTAAAAGCGTTTTTACTGTGTCAGTGAGATAAACACAGTGAGATGTGTTGAAGTGTTCGACCTGCAGTTAGACAGCGTCTGATTTGCATGTGCGTGCGAGTCCCGGTGCTCGTGTGTTTATTTTTATTCTTGGTGGGAAAAAAAAAAAAAGTAAACGTCGCCCCAGGTCAGAGCGATGATCTCATTTAATGAAATAACCCCCTACAAGTGAAACTCAAACATTAGGACAGTTGAGCAGAAGGATTTTTCACACAGATAAACACTTCATAAATGTCATCCCATGGAGGAGTTATACTTAATGCGATGTCATTTTGTATAAACACACATCAATCACATAGGAATGAAATCATCTCATCCAAAACCTCCCGAAAAATCATCGCAGCCATATTCACAGCCATTTCAACGTGATCAGCATGCGTCCACTTCCTGTGTCCTCACCACGAGCCATTCACGTCTCATATGGTGCTTTTTTCTCAACCACCACTACATCACTACGAGCCTAAGTCAATGTGAATCGCTTTTAAATTTTGTCTCTATTACTGTTTTTTTTGTTGCATTGCAACTTCCTTAAGTTAAAAAAGGTTTATTGGCGAACAAATTAATTGCTAGTTCTTTGCAAATTGGATAATTTGCGTCACCTGATCATTTTTTTTGTGTCCTGTGTGTATGGAGAAATGTTCTGTATTTTGTAAAAACCAAAAAGATAGTGGAGAACTTTTTATAAAATCTCAGAGTGACTTCAAGGGCGACCAATCAGGACGCAGATTGTGGGGTGGGGTGGGGCGCGAGCACGTGAGAACAACAAACACGGAGGACGACGTGTCGGAGGAAAAAGTCTTGAGGAGAATCGCAAATATTCCATCGCCTAGATACCAACATTGCAGTGTAACTAAAAACAATAATACATTAGTATTGGGAAGAACGTCGTTATGGTAACGGTGTTCTGTGAAAGCAGCCTTACAAGATTTTGTCTTGTATGAAGTGTACGACTCGTTCTCGCAGAGTTTGCGCACGTCTGTACGCATTCAATAAATAACGAACTACTTCCAAGCAATTATAGTGCAATTATAAAGGTTAATTGGGGTCGAGTGTAAGCCACTCATGATGCCGTCGGTTACTGCGTGTTATTATATTTAACAAACCTTCAGAAAGGTCAGGGCCGAAGGCTGGCGGATTGAATCCGTATTGTTCTTTATTTCATTTCCCCTGTGCATTACAGCCACTCGAGCCAAACACGCTGTTTGGCGAAAGGCAATCAGCGCAGAGCAATCTGGGGATTGATTAATAATTTGTCACTCGTCAGGACGGCGAACACCACGAAACACCAGCGACGACTTTTTTAAACCTTTTTTTTTTCTCACACTCTCCTGAGTGTGTGTTGACGTGGCTGTAACAAACGACTTTCATTCTTGCACAGCGGTTTGATCTGAGCTTGTGCTAATATTAAATTCTGATATCGTAATTAAACGCCCGAGGATGTGTCACGGTTCCTGATTTTATTATATTTTTATTTTATAGACAGCTAGGCATTAGAAATAGATAGATAGTCCAAAAAAGGTCACTAATGCTTCCTGTCAAGTCGCGTTTACGTCAGTTCGCTAAATTCAAATCATGAGTTCACGAACTTTTCTTTCTCCTCGTCAATCAGAGCAACGTTACAAAATAGAGCAAAAGAAGAAGACCAGGCTAATAAATCTCTCTGTGTCACGCTGTTATAGGAAAACAATCAACAGCAAGGTGGGGTGATGTGGAGTTACTGTCCCCATCACGCCGCACATCCAGAAATGTTTTATTCCTTTTACACCGCAGCAGTTCTCTAACGATTACAGTTTTTTTGTTTATTAAAAAAACAATGCGTCACATGACACGTTTTTATCCATTTATAGTTATATTTAAAAGTTTGTTCCTGTTCTCAGTTACGTTATAGCAGCTATAAACAGTCGTTAATAAGTCAAAAAAAAATCAGAACCGAGAACAACTCTTTACTTCTGACTGTCACAAAGCGCTGACACTGGAGACTCCTTCCACAGAGGTTAACTAAATGAACAGAAGTAAAGAGTTACAGAAAACTTCACCGTGTGAACGAAGTCCATGTGAAGGTGTGAGATGCTCTTACGATATAAACGTTAACGTATTAGAACGAGCGCATTGATATAAACCCGTGTTGTGATTCGCAGCTGAATTAGCAGGAGAGGAAAAAAGGACAGAAAGATATTTTGCAGGCGTCTTGTCTGTAAAGTGGTGAGGTGTGAGATAATTGGCCTGGGTTCTGACATCAGCGTAGCGCCAGCTTTTCCCCTCAGTGACTCCCACACGCAAATATGCTGATTTGTGGACAAACTGCAAGATCAGCGCCATGCGAACACCTGAGTGGACATTTTTTTAAGTCGAAAAACGGACCATAAATACTCTGGAATGTATAAGAGGGATTGTTTGCTGACGGAACTGAGATGCAGTTGTGCTGTGAAGGGAAAAAAGAAACTCGGGAGAAGAAAAAAAGAAACTCGACTCCACTTGAGGATGGAAGGTTTTTTTCCCCCAACGTTTATATATACACATATATGATGAACATACATGGGACATTAATAACTCTAGGTTCCCTTCTAGAAAGCGTATCTCAGGTTCTTCTGTAGTTCCTTATGTTGGATGAATATATTGGAAAGCAGGCCTTAGTGAGACCTTCTCACGTTACTTCCTGCTTTGACTCTCACACTCCGTGACCTTCGGGATGTTTTGCCATGACCAGGCTGTAATTAGTCAACAGACTAGGTTCAGGTTTATCTCCGGAACTTTGAGCTAGAGACATCATGTTTGTCATGTTTGAACTTCAGGTTGCATCTCCACACTTGACCTTGAGGTTTCTCCAGCTGCGGTTCTGTATAGAACACTATAACTGAGGATTACAAGAGAGTGAAGAACCCTCCAGAACGGGTGGAGCTCCTCTGTCCTGAAGATATAAAGCGCTGACACTGATCCTTAAATGAAGAAAACTTCACCATATCAATGATGACACGTTGTTTTTTGTAACCGTGAATGAGCTGTTACTATAGAAACGATGACATATTGATAACACGAGCGCATTAATATAAACCTGCGCTGTCACTTTTGGACCAATCAGAATTCAGGTGTATTGATACACATGATAGAGACGGACAGAAACGTACACTGAAATATTATTATTTTGAAATGCCTGCTTTATATAGACTGTGTGTGTGTGTGTGTGTGTGTGTGTGTGTGTGTGTGTGTGTGTCCTCAGGAGCTCTGCAGATTGAGAACAGTGAAGAGTCGGACCAGGGAAAATACGAGTGTGTGGCGACGAACAGCGCCGGGACGCGTTACTCCGCCCCCGCCAACCTCTACGTCCGAGGTAACACACACTCTTTTCTCTGTGTTTGTGTGTGTGTGTGTGTGTGTGTGTGTGTGTGTGCATGTGTATGTATGTATGTATGTATGTAGAGTTTTTTTTCCAAGCAAGGACGTCCTTTCAGTGTTCAGACACCAGCATTGTCTTCCCTATAGACACATCTCTCTCACACACACACACACACACACACACACACACACACACACCTTTCTGACTGTAACTGTCTCAGCCACACCCACAGAATAATTCAGCCTGACTCTTTTGTCCGTTTGGCCACACAGGTGCTTCCTCCGTCAAAACATCGTTGTTATTGAGCGCAGCTTCCGCACCTGCGCACCTTCGTGTGGTTTTTTTTGTTTTGTGTGTGTGTGTGTGTGTGTGTAATCTTGTTTTGGTTACCCCATGGCACAACCTTGTGTCTATAAACTCGGCACTTCCATCGTCCTCGTGACTCAGGCGGCGAGGTCGAGCTGAGGTGAGCCAAATCGAGTGAGGGAATCGAGTTAGAAAGAGCAGGAGAAGGTCGACAGCAATAAAATAAAATTCGCCTGATGTGTTTGAAAACGTTTCCACGAAACAGCTTCAAGTTTTAGAATTAGAGGATTTTAGCGAATTATTTAAACTGAAATATAGTTAAAAATCAGTTTTAATATAATTTTTTATATTAGCCGTGCTGCCGTGACTAACGTTAGCGGGGTGAAGACATTTCACCTGTCAGGATTCACAGATTTTTTTTCGAAATCTCAAATAAAATAATCTGCTGCAACACGTATAGCACGTGTTTAAAACGTTAAATATTAAATATTCTTTAATAATCGAATAAAAATGCAATATAATTGTTTTCCCATAACGGCACTTGTCATTACAGAGAAACTCCTCTGTCCTGAATGCGTCTGAAAACTTAAACACTGGAGACTCCTTCCGTTACTTCACCATTTCAGTGAGTTTTTAATCCGTTTATTTGGCGCGTTCGCTGTCAGAGCTGCTTCTGACCAATCACAGTCCAGAACTCAATTACAGCTCATTCACACGACTACAGATTCACATTCTCCACATAACCCGATTAAAATATCTTTCTTTCTTTTTCTCTTTCTTTCTTTCTTTCTTTCTTTCTTTTTCTTTCTTTCTTTCTTTCTTTTCCTTTCCTTTCCTTTCACCCTTCCATTTCTTTCTTTCTTTCTTTCTTTCTTTCTTTCTTCTTTTCCATTCCTTCCTTCCTTCTTTTCCTTTCACCCTTCCATTTCTTTCTTTCTTTCTTTCTTTCTTTCTTTCTTTCTTCCTTCTTTTCCATTCCTTCCTCCCTTCTTTTCCTTTCCTTTCACCTTTCCATTTCTTTCTTTCTTTCTTTTTTTCCCTTCCGTCCTTCCTTCTTTCTTTCTTTTCCTTTCCTTTCCTTTCACCCTTCCATTTCTTTCTTTCTTTCTTTCCTTTCCCTTCCTTCCTTCCTTCCTTTCCTTTCACCCTTCCATTTCTTTCTTTCTTTCCTTTCCCTTCCTTCCTTCCTTTCCTTTCACCCTTCCATTTCTTTCTTTCTTTCTTTTCCCTTCCTTCTACATTCCTTCTTTACTGTTTATTCACTTGAATTGTTGATTTTAAAACGGAGCAAAATAATCGTTACTGTCATTTTAGCCATAGCAACATGAGGCTTGTTTAAATAACAAACACACACACACACACACACACACACACACACATACACACACACACACACACACACACACACACACACATATTTGCCTGGGCGTCACACGGAAGGGTTGTGACAGATCGAACACGCCACAGAGAGTAAACAGAGCCACCTGCGGCATTTAACAGGGGTTTAACAGTGTAATAATGAGGAGAGTGAATGTGTGTGCGTGTGTGTGCGTGTGTGTGTGTGTGTGTGTGTGTGTGTGTGTGTGTGTTAAGCGCGACACTGAGAGTTGTGGTGTTGTGGGTGTGGAATCCTGCGAGCTTTTCCATGCAGGTAATAACAGCGCTGAGTGAGTGACACCACACCTCCTCCGGCCCTCGGGTTCTCACGCGAAACATCGCCGCTCCCGAGCAAACCGCAACCGCAACCACCGCCACGTCTACTGTACACGTTTATAGTTTTAATTTAAAAAAAAAAGAAAGAAAGAACTTATAATACTTTATAAAAAAATACTGTTATTAAAACAAAAATAGATCTATAAACCGTTAAAATGGTGTATAAAATGTTATAAAAAATTTAATTTATATACAAGTGATGTGTTTCACGTACTTCACACGCCATATTTACCTTTTTTATTTGTTTTTGTTGTTTTTTTTACTTTATTGATTTATAATATTATAAAATAGCTATAATATTTTTATTAAACAAAAGAATCATTTATAAACAATATTTAAGATTCTATAGTAATTAATAAACGTTTAAATTTATATTTAAAAAAGTTAGAATAATGTTTACTATACGCCCATTTCTTAGTGTAATGCAGCGCAGTGAAGGGATCGTGTTTAACATACTTCACACACTGTAATTACAGTTTTTTGTTTGTTTGTTTGCTTTTTACTTTGATTAGATTTTAAATTTATAAATATTTATATGTTTTATAATGTATAATATTTTATTTTCTGTACTGTACTGTATTGCAGCAGCAGTGAAAAGATGCTAAAGATGATAACGTCCATTTTTCTTATTCAGAATAAAGTGAGCGCGATGATGCTTTACAAAAAGTAATAGAAGTAAACCAACACAAATATAACACACACACACACTCACACACACACACTCACACACACTCACACACACACACACACAAACACAGAAACAACAACAAGGCGTTTCTCTGTTTTTCTTTATTTAGTTGTAGTTCCTGAGTTACAGCTTTTTGGTTCCTTCATCACTTGTTTGTGTTTCTGTGCACTTCAGCGTTGATGTATTTATTGCACCGCGCGCGTGTGTGTGCGTGCATGCGTGTAAGTGTGTGTGTGTGTGTGTGCGCGCGCGTGTGTGTGTGCGTGTGTGAGTGTGTGAGTGTGTGTGAGTGTCCTGACTCACACACACTCTCTCTTTCAGAGCTGTCATTATCTGTCATCTGTTACTCTGTCAGGGTGGCCTTTGTGTAGCAAAGCTGCGTGTAAACACACGTTTAAATACAGTGCTGTGTGTGTGTCTGTGTGCGTGTGTGTGTGTCTGTGTGTGTGTGTGTGTGTGTGTGTGTGAGGGAGAGAGTGAGAACATTTAATAAAGTGGTGTGTTTAACACAAAGGCAAGGCCTCCTGAGCCATGTGGGAGGTGTGTAATGATTAACGGATAAATGTTATGTTATTGCTTATACTGCTGTACTACTGTATTACTATACTTTCATACCGCTATACTCTTACATTACTATACTACTATACAGTTATACTACTATACTACTATACTGCTGTACTACTGTACTACTGTATTACTATACTTTCATACCGCTATACTCTTACATTACTATACTACTATACAGTTATACTACTATACTACTATACTGCTGTACTACTGTACTACTGTATTACTATACTTTCATACCGCTATACTCTTACATTACTATACTACTATACTACTGTACTACTGTATTACTATACTTTCATACCGCTATACTCTTACATTACTATACTACTCTACTACTATACTACTATACTGCTGTACTACTGTATTACTATACTTTCATACCGCTATGCTCTTACATTACTATACTACTCTACTACTATACCTTTATACTACTATACAGCTACACTGTTATACTGCTATACTCTTACATTACTATACTACTATACTATTATACTGCTATACTGTTATACTACTATACTGCTATGCTTTTATACTACTATACGGATTTACTACTATACTACTGTGTAATATACTGCTTTGCTACTATGTTATTATACAGTTATACTACTATACTGCTATACTGTCATAGTTTTATACTACTATACTGCTTTACTACTATACCATTATACAGTTATACTGCTATTCTACTATACTTTTATACTGCTATACTCTTACATTACTGTAATACTATACTATTATACAGTTATACTCCTATACTACTGTACTACTATACTGCTATACTACTATACTTTTATACCGCTATACTCTTACATTACTATACTACTATACAGTTATACTACTATACTACTATAGTACTATACAGTTATACTACTGTGCTACTATACAGTTATACTGCTATACTACTATACAGTTATACTGCTATACTACTATACTTTTATACCGCTGTTACACTACTGTGTACTATACTGCTTTGCTGCTATACTATTATACAGTTATACTGCTATACTTGCTATACTGCTATACTGCTATACTGTCATAGTTCTATACTACTATACTGCTTTACTACTATACTTTTATACCACTATACTGTATTACTATGCTGCTATACTGTCATAGTTCTATACATTTATACTACTACACTATTACATTACTATACTACTATACTGCTTTACTACTATACTATTATACTACTATACATACACGGCACATACGCTTATAGAACAGCAAACATATATATAACGTGTGTGTATATGTGTATATATATACAGTATATATGTATAGCAGTATAGTAGTATAGCAGAGTATATATATATATAAACAAAAGGAAGGAAGAAATCAGTGGAAGGAAGGAAGAAAGAAATTAAGAAAGGTAGAAAGAAAGAAGGAATGTGCTGACACTGGAGACTCCTTCCATTAAGAAATGTTGAATAAACATCTCCTTACAGAAAATTTCACCATATCAACTATTTTTTAAATCTGTTTATGTGGAGCGTTTGCTGTACAAGTCGCTGTGAGTGAGCGGTTGCTATAGAAACGATAACGAGTGCATTAATATAAACCTGTGACTTACAGCTGCATCACTGTCAGAGCTGCTGTTACACCTTCTGACCAATCACAGTCCAGAATTCAACAGCAGCATGGTGTAAAGTGTTACAATTTAAACACCTTAACATCGGTGTGTGTGTGTGTGTGTGATGTTTCCATTGTATTTGTCGATTCACACGTTCTCTCTCACTCTGTGTTTCTCACTTTTGCCTTCATCAATTTAACCTCCATCTCTCCATCTGCTCATAAACTCACCTCTCAGATCCGCGAGAAGGTTGGTCTCCTTTCACTATTAACCCTTTCCTTTTCACACACACACACACACACACACACACACACACACACACATTATAATTGTCTATAATCGTCTGTCTGTCTCTGTTTGTCATGTGTAACAGTCTCTCTACATAATCTAATATCTGCATTATTATTATTATTTATGGTTAATAATTTAACATTCGAATGTAAAATATGTGACAATGTTAGCAAGGAATAAAGAAATTAAAAGTCTTGGCCAGAAACCAAAGCTTAGATTTAAAAAAAAATTTTGGAATAAGTAAAAAAAGAAAAAAACTGCATAACATAATCCTGCTAAAAAATTATCGATATTTGCATAAATATTTTTAGATATTAATATTTAGAACTATGAAGTCTAACAGAGCTGCAGAATTTAAAAATAAATAACAATCTAAAAATATTTTACTTAGTGATTTAATGGTGGTTAGTGATCATTTTTGATAAGTATTTATGTATTTTTTTATTAACAGGTGGAGAATTTGCATAATGTATTGCTCGTTAAAATATACACATTTTTAAGTAAATGCATAGCTAATTAAAATATATATATTTGTGGCGTGTTTATAGAAATGTGGTGTTTTGGTGTGTGTTTGTTGTGTGTACAGTCAGGTCCAGAAGTCTGAGTCCACCACGTTTCATCTAATTTACTGTACTTTATTAATAATATTAAATAAAGAAGAGTACTAAAGACGTGGCAGTGTAAGAGATGCATGGATACTGAATTATTATTATTATTATTATTATTATTATTATTATTAGTTCTCCAGTTTAAGAAGGTATAGCATCACCTACAGTTAAGAAAGAAAGAAAGAAAGAAAGAAAATGGAAAGGAATGTCAGAAAGTAAGAAAACTGATAAGAAAGGAAGGAAGGATGAAAGAAGGGTGACATTGAAAAAAAAGAAAGAAAATAAAGGGAAAAATGGAAAGAAAGAAATAGGAAAATTGGAAAAGAGAGAAAGAAAAAGTTCAGAATGGAAAAGAAGCAAGAAAAGGACAAAAATTGAAAGAAAATGAAAACAGAGAGGAAAGCAAATCTAGACAGAAAACTGATAAGAAAGAAAGGAAGAATGAAAGAAGGGAGACATTGAGAAGAAAAGAAAGAAAATAGAGGGAAAATGGAAAAGAAAAGAAGCAAGAAAAATGGAAAGAAAGAAAGAAAAAGTAAAGAATGGAAAAGAAGCAAGAAAAGGAAAAAAAATTTGAAAGAAAATGGAAAGCAATACTAGACAGAACTGATAAGAAAGAAAGAAAGAAAGAAAGAAAGAAAGAAAGAAAGAAATAGGAAAATTGGAAAAGGAAGAAAGAAAAATTGAAGAATGGAAGAAGCAAGAAAGAAAAGGAAAAAATGGAAAGAAAGAATGAAAATGGAAAGGAAAGCAAAACTAGACAGAACTGATAAGAAAGAAAGAAAGAAAGAAATAGGAAAATTGGAAAAGAAAGAAAGAAAAATTAAAGAATGGAGGAAGCAAGAAAGAAAAGGGAAAAAAATGGAAAGTATTAAAGCTAATTAAATGGAAACTGATGAGGAAGGAAGAAAGAAAGCGAAAGAAAGAGAAAGAAAGACAGAAGGTGGGATGCGTGTGAAGGTTTTGTATCGGGGCGTGACGACGTGGCGTGAAACACATCGTGTCAGAACGGTTAGTACACAATATTCAGATTCCATAAACAGGAAGTAAACAGTTGTTTATTGTTTATTGTTGTTACTGCACTCAGACTTTTGGACGCGGCTGTACGTCTCGTCGTTGTCCGTCTGTCTCCACTGCATTGATCACTGTTCACACAAATGTCTTTTACTCTCTTTTTTTGGTCTCCATTTCCACTTCACCATCTCCTCATAAACACACCTCTCAGATCAGCGTGAAGGTTTGTCTCTTTCACTCTTAACCCTTTCCTTTCTCATGGAACCGAATTCTTTATTTCTAATTCGCCAGTTCGTCTCACAGTCCTGCGTGCACCGTCGTAAATATTTCATTTATTCCGAAAAAACTGCATGAACCCGAGCCAACTCCTGTCTGTGTGCTACTTTCTCTTTTATGCCTGCTCTAGTTTTCTTTCTTTTGTTTACTGGAACAGGCAGGAGTGAGGAGTGAAGAGTTCACTAACGAGGACACAAAGTCATGTTTCACATTCTTAAAAAAGAGTCGACGTTAAGATGGCCTGCTGTAACACATTTACGCTTTTAAATTAGGCTTTTTTTAAATAGATCTATGTTATATTTACATTCATTTATTTGCCAGTTTGGCTGTTGGACCGGAGCTTAATCTAGAACCAGTCTGTATTTTCCACTGCAGAATCGGTTCCATGCTAGAACCAGCAAGATCCCGAACCAGGAACCATTCCTCTCTGGGGAATACATTCTCAAAACAAAAAAAAAAAAGGGGTACTGATCCGTACCGTTCCTTGTTTCTGAGGTGGCATCGTCAAGGCCACATCTTTTATACCTTTATTGTTATCTTTTACCTGGAAAGGTGTGTCGTGTACCTTTAGAGCAGAGATGGAAAAAAATAACGATTTAAACGACGGGAACAGATCCGCTGAACTTCACGAATTTTGCGTAGGAGCTCCGAATTGTAACATCGTAAACTACGCTGCTACGAGTTATCACTGGAAAATACGCCAAAAGATCGATCTTCTTCTTTCTTTTTTTTTTTTATTAATACAAATGTATGAGCCAATCAGCATGTGCATCCGGAATGATTGACAGTTTGCGTAGGTGTTTCGAACTCGCCGATGTTAACTGACACCCCTGGAAGCTCCGCCTCCTTTCCCCCAATATCACATTGTTAGCTATGGCAAGTTCTCAAAAAACTGCCAAGTAGGTCTGATGAGGAAAAGGTTGAATACGTGCGATTTAAAGTATTAAAGTATTAAAGCTAATTAAATGTACAGCAGTGTTCCTTAAGGTCCAGTTTGTTCTATAAATCACTTTAAAGATACGCTACGCTCATGAGACTCTGCTACAGATACACACTAACGACAACTAAAGACAAGGAGAGGTGCAGTCTGAGTTCCTTACGGAGATACAGCGTCAGCTATATGTGAAAGAAAGAAAGAAAGAATTGAAAAGACAAAGAAAAAAGGAAAATGGAAACATAAAAAAGAAAATAGAGAAGAAAGAAAGAAAGAGGGGAAAAAAAGTAAGAATTTTGATAAAATTGGAAAAGATAGACTGGACAATAAACGGATATGCAAGAAAGAAAGAATTGAAAAGACAGAAAGAAAAAAGAAAACTTGAAATGTGAAAAAGAAAATGGAAGACAATGAAAGAAAAACACAATGGAAAAGAAAGAAAGAAAGAAAGAAAGAAAGAAAGAAAGAAAGAAAGAAAGAAAAAGAAAGAAAGAAGGGAAAATGGGAAGGATAAAGGAAAATTGGAAAAGAAAGACTGGACAGTAAACTGATAAGAAACAAAAATAAAGAAAGGAAAAGAATCAAGAAAAAAGGATGGATGGATGGATAGATAGATAGATGGATAGTTAGATAGAAGAACAACAGAAAGAAAGTAAGAAATAAAGAAAGTAAAGAAGGGAAAAGAAAAGAAGGAAGAAATAGGAAAAAAATGGAAAGAAAGAGAGAAAAAGTGTACTAAATGTAAAAAAGGATACACGCTTGATGTTTCCGGTGAAAAGGGAAGGTGCAGTTTGACAGTTTAGTGCTCTTTGTTCATTGAGTGTACGATCTGCGTCACTTCTCTGCAATAAGAAACAACTTAAGAAAAAAGACTCGCGACATCAACATCGGATCGAAGAATCGCTAGTTGATGTGATAGTTCTACACTGTTAATGCTAATGCTAACAATAACATGTAATATAGCAGTATAATATTGTTTGTAGGCTTCCTCGATGCAGAGCGAATATGGTGTCTGATGAGCTCCTGTATGACTCTAAAGCCTCCTCCATTTCTTTCTGTACACATGCTAATCACAGCTCATTACCTGCTGCCCATCGTTAAAAGACCTGTAATGCATGCTAAGTCCCATTGATGTAGTTTTGCTTGACGTGCATAGCGTGTAGCATCCTGTTTCTCTTTCTTTAGATTGCATGCTTGGCTTCTTCTCTTCTGCAGTTGACTTTGGCTAGCAGTGTTCCTCATTTCCTCTCCTCTGCTTGCTCACTTGCTAACACCCATATACACACTGTCATTAAGCTGTAATACGCAAACGCGTTGACATTCAGTGCGGTTAATTAAAAAGAAAGTGTGCCACCACTTCTTTTTAATTAAGACTCCATTCTCTGAGCCACGCTGAAGACCGAAATCATTCACGGTTATTGCTTTGAAAAATATCTCAGGCATTACCACCCAGTTTCACCTTCACTGTCTCTTCTGTTTGTCTTGAAGACACATTTGTAACTATCTTTTGTTGTCGAATTTTTAAATCCTGCCCCGTGTCTAATTGAAACAAAGAGCTGGCGGGAACCTCAAGACGGCAAGACTTCGCCTTTTTCCGAGGTGGACTCGTAATGAGCCGGGGGCGGGTTGGATAACAGGCGTGACCATCGTGACTGTCTGGCCAAATTAAGAAATATTTGAAAATCCATTTTCATGGGGTCTGGTGCAAAAACCAATTAGCGTCCACAGTGTTTCTCCGTGGAGACCTCAGGAGAAGTGCGTTAATGCAACAAAGTCCATTCAGCCATGCTGCGGCGTTTCAACCAGACCGAGGGGGAGCACTCACTCAGGTTCTGTTCCCTTTAAAGAAAATAATTAAGCAAGCTACTTTCGGAATAAAAGGGACAAGATAGTAATCTCAGCACACGCTGAATAGAGAGAAAATAAACGAATAGAAGCACAATAGGACTCTGTATTGTATTTTAAGGGACCGTCTTTAACCCTCATCTCCCTTGTGAGATTCTTTATTCACCCTTGATTTCCCCTTCATGCTGAAAGCGTGTGAGAGAGAGCGCATTTATCCCAGGCCATCTTTCCTTCCTTAAAGTATTCAGATCAGCCTCCGTGCCGATAGTCCATTCTTCCTCTCTCTCTTATTCTCTTCGGTCTCCACACAACGTCAACAGGCCTCTTTTTTCATCTCCATGGGAACCTCTTTATAATGTCAGCTTATCTGCATATCAGAGCTGCACAAAGAGAAGGAAAAAAAGGCCTCGGTGAACAATGCGTGTCCCACGGGCTTTTCTCCCAGCTCTGCAATCCAGATAGCCCCGAACAGCAGCATACGCCGACGATCTCACGCTATCGACACCCTGTAATCGGAAAAAGCCTCAAAAAGCCTGCAGATTGGATTAGACAAAAATCAAAAGGGCAAAAAAAACCCCACACATTCAATTAGTTTAAACATTAGCAAGACATCTTGCTTAATCTGATCTACCTGAAAGGTACTTCCATCTTTTCCGCTAATCTTCACTATCTGTCTGTAGAGTCTCAGATTGTATTCCGAGGTACTATTTTAAAGGCATGGTTTTCGATTTTTCATGCCGTGTGTTATGAACAAATTGTATGCTAAAAGAGCCAGATGAAGAACTAACTATCCCATCATGCAACGTGAAACGACTCAACCCAACATGGCTACCAATTTTGGTCAAGTTAGCAAGCTAGCTAAACATCACACAGCGCTAACCACAGTCCAACACGTCAAAAAAAAATCAAGTATTAAACGTTTAGTTAACATTTGAAGTTTGCTAACTCACAAGGATGTTCTCTGTACTAAGCTGTACTAAGATTCACTCTGTGTGTAGATTTGAAGTATTTCGTGATAGTATGTGATTTGAGTGACACCTGTAGGAGTAATGTTTGGAAGACTGAAAGGTTTTTTACGAGGAATTTAACCTTTTACATAAGCATAGCTAGTTAGATACGCGAGCTAGGGTCTACCACGGAATTACTCAGGGTATATGGTATCCACTCTCGCATCATCTCTCCTCCGCCGTATATCCAAACATCTCACTTTATTCTTTTCGTTATGCGTTCCAGTACGGCGGGTGCCGCCTCGTTTCTCCATCCCGCCCAGTGATCAGGAGGTGATGCCAGGGGGCAGCACTAATCTCACCTGCGTTGCCGTCGGAGCCCCGATGCCCTACGTCAAGTGGATGACTGGAGAAATAGAGCTCACCAAAGAAGAGGAGATGCCCGTAGGGCGCAACGTTCTGGAGCTTACCAACATCCGCAAGTCGGCTAACTACACCTGCGTGGCCATGTCTTCTCTGGGAATGATCGAAGCCACGGCACAAGTTACAGTCAAAGGTAAAGTTAAGTCTTTTACTCCTTAATGGTCTTCAGTTTGAACAAAAAGCAGAGGAACCGTAGTCATTCCTGCTCCATGGTAACGTTGGTAGTTATGTTGCCTGGATGCGCATATAATAGGTCTTTTCTTTGATGGTATCTTCAGTTAAAATGGTAAACTTTTCAAAAGCGTTGAGAGAAAGAAACCGTTTACCACAAGACACCATTCTATAGAGAGAAAAACTGCAGCCTCGCAACAGTCCGCCGTAAGGACACGGTCAGTACGAATGAGAGCAAAGAATTTACTTCAAGTATCGGTTCATTTCTTGCATTTTTCACTTTGCTAATTTGGAAACTTTGGTATTATAAACCAAAACTAAACAAGAAGAGAACTATGTAATTAAATCAACGAAGAATACCTCACCAGAAACGTTGGCTCCGTGTTTTTCTCTAAAGAAGCAGTTTAATATATTTAAAGCTTTGTGCTGCCAGTGAGGTGAACTGAACTTGTAATAAAATAAAAAGACAACGATAAAAAATGATAACCTGCACTTTTAATGTCACTCATAACGTTGCTTAATTTCATTAAAATCAGTGTTAGCTCGTTACTACATTTTCTCCAAAATCAAATGGAACCAGGCCCTGAATTTGGGTCAACATTAATAAAGAAGCTAACGAGTCCGATGTGACCGAAAAGTTCTGTCAGATTCACCATCAGATTCTCTACCGTTAATGAGCTTTAGGGACTTTAGAAAGCTCAATGGAGAGGACAACGGGCTTCAGCTCTTTGCCCTTTCGATGATTCGGAGCTTGTATTTGCCCACAGCGAATGTTCAGAGCAGGATTGAGTGTGTTTCAGTCCCACCAGACACCAGGACTCGCGTTAGCAACCGCTAACTCTATTGATCGCACTTTGCACTTCGACAATCAATAATGGCTCAGAGAGTGTCACGGACATTTATCTACAGGCTGGACGCAAGTCTTAATGACACGAGGATGTGTGTTCCTGACTTGCTCACCTGCCCTTTTTGCTTGTACTGTCTCTCTCTCACAAATACACAGCGTTCCAGTCGAGCTAAGCTGTATTTCTTTCTCGCTCTACGATGGTTCTCTCTGACGGTCAATAAAATTGATTCAGAATGGGTTTCAGTGCCCAAGCCAGGTGTCACTGGCAAGGAATATAAAGTGACAGTTGCCATGTGATGATAATTCATTTTAGCACTAGTTTTTTATCATTATTTACGATAATCCGCATGGTTACGTACTTTATTTACACAATCTTAACACGCTACCATGTGGCTGCTATACAATGGAAAAGAATTAGTGAATGTAGTTCAATCATTAAATATCTTCGCATTAGCTGGCTAGGAAATACTAGCAAGCGTTACAGCAAGGGACTATCATTGCCATTAGCTAAATAGCTAGATGACGAACTAGTTGGCAATGTAAATTGAGCGCATTCCAAGGAACAAGAGCAACATCTTGGTTACTAAACGGTTACCTTTTTTAAAATGCCATGTTTTTCCTTTTGTGAAAGTTTCTGAAACTTGTATCTGCTCTCCATCTCCTCAGCTCTCCCCAAACCGCCTACGTCTCTGACTGTAACTGAAACGACGGCCACCAGCGTCACCCTGACGTGGGATTCTGGGAATCCGGAACCCGTCTCCTACTACATGATCCAATATCGCTCCAAAGCCTCCGACAGCAGCTACCAGGAAGTGGACGGCGTTGCCACGACACGCTACAGCATCGGAGGGTTGAGCCCGTACTCGGAGTACGAGTTCCGCGTCATGGCGGTGAACAACATCGGCCGCGGTCCACCGAGCGACGCCGTAGAGACTCGCACCAGCGAACAGGCGCCTTCGTCTCCTCCGCTGCACGTGCAGGCACGCATGCTGAGCTCTAGCACCATGCTGGTGCAGTGGGAACCTCCGGAGGAACCCAACGGGCAGATCCACGGATATCGTATCTATTACACTACGGATCCGGATGCGCAGCTCAGCGCCTGGCTGAAGCACAACACCGACGACAGCCGACTGACCACAATCTCTGGATTAATCACTAATGTCACGTACAGTCTCCGCGTCCTGGGCTTCACTTCTGTAGGAGACGGACCTCCATCTGACGTCCTGCAGGTCAAAACTCAACAAGGAGGTGTGTTCAGATCAAAGCTTTATAACTTTCCTTTATAAGTTCTTTTTATTTTTAATGCACTCGATCAGCCAAAAAAATCTCTGGTGTCTGAAGTTTTCTTCTCCTGGAGCTACGAGGCTCATTTTGCTTATATCCAGCGGTTTAACATCACGCACATCATCTGAGCGCAAAATACGATACAATCATTCGAATCACTTCTACCATACAATCCCCACCTTTAAGCTTTAGACCATACCTGCTACCTGAGTCACCATACTACGCCCTGAGGAAGAAAACACTTTCTCTATTAGTGCAAAACTCACGAATCGAAATTCAGACACCAACCAACGGTGCCTTGACATTTCTAATATCTAAAATTGGACGAAAAAAACACATCTAAGCTTTTTTTTTAGTAAATGGTGCACCTGTTAAACCTCACTGAAGTCGTTCGGGTTTTAAAAACCTATTTGTTTGTCATTTTTTCTTTGTCGCAGCTCAGAGAGACGTAGCTTTTTATAGACAGAGACGCAGGAATAAACACAGCGAGGATCTGGGACTAGTTTTGGTGTGTGTGTGTGTGTGTGTGTGTGTGTGTGTGTGTGTGTGTGTGTGTGTGTGGCGTACAAAGTTCAAAGCTCACTGAAGTGATTCATTCTGCCGTGACACGACCGAGATTTGTCTATGCCACGGATTGAATAAATATGTGTGTTTACTAAAGTAAGAGACAGATATAGGATGAAAAACACATAATAGAAAAAGCGCAAATGGAGAAGAGTGCAAATAAGTTCAAATGATAAATCGGGCAAAATGCATTTGTTGGGTTTGTTTGCTTTTAAAAGGGTCAAGTAGCTAAAAATGGAGGTCTGTCTCAATTAAAATCATATGTGTCCTTTCAGGCCATTCCCAAATCTTCTTAGTTATTCACTTTAAAAAAAGTCATAAGCTACGTAATGTCGTTTCTAAAACATAGTGGTAATAGTGGTTACGTTAGACGTGTTTAAGTATGAAGTAAGAATATATCATCGTCCAATGTCATTTCCGGCGTTCTGCTACAATTTAAAATTTAAATTTTGGGGGGCGGAGCCTAAGGGACTTAATAATACCAACGTGCGTAGTGATTCCTGTTTTCCAAGATGGCCACCGTTATAATGTTCCAGGCTTCATGGTGAAGTTCATTTCATGTTTCTAGAAATGGATGTGTGTTTGGGGTGTATAAAGATTTTAGGTGGCTTCTATGACTTGTTAGCTACTTTAGCATTTGTCATTCGAGCACTAAAGCGGAAGAAGCTGTTGGACTCTGGATGATTGGCCAAATTTGGCGAAAGTTGGCCAGAATCAAAGATTTTGACTTGAAAGCTGGATAGTTGTAATCAGGTTTATTGACATTTACTGAATTATTTGTTAACTTCCTTTCTTTCCTGTGCGCTCTTCAGTCCCGGCACAGCCTTCTGGATTTGAGGCCGAAGTCGAACCCGACGCCAGGATTGTGCTTAAGTGGCTTTGGCCTGTTCAAGAGCCGATCACTTTGTACGAGCTGCATTACTGGGAGTCTGGATCAGACAATAAGGTACAGCAACGCTGCCAAATTTGTACTACAACAACACTTCTTATCCTTTTTGTTTTCTCTTTCTGTCTCTCTATTATTGGGCTCCATGCAGGGGGTTATTATACTGTACAAGGCCATGATTCAGGGCCATGGCTGAGAATCAGAGATGGTCCAAATTGACATTTTTGCATCATGGCCCGAGGACAAATGCCTGCAAGTCGTTTTGAGAGGTTGAGGTCTGTAGATTGTTGTTTGGCTTTAAAAAAAAAGGATGTTCTAATCAATGCCCACTGACAACAGATCTGCAGGTTCAAGGCTTGGCAAAGATTCACGTGGCATGTGGGTAAAATCAGCCCATGTTGAGAGCAGATGCCTTTTGAACGCTCTGATCGTTCGCTGTTCCGGTTGTAGCTAAAATGTGGCTGTGGACTAAAGGGGTGTGACGATATAGCAGCACGGCAGTGTACCAGGATAAAAACAAAACGTAAAATATGTATGCTCCTAATGTTTTTTTTTGTTTTTTCCAGGGGCACTGTATTGCACTGACAAGTGACTATGTTGAATAATAAATTGCATGATATGAAGGTTCTACCAAAAAGCTAATTAACCAGCAGAAAAAGGGTTAAAAAGGGGGGGTGTCAATATTTTTACTTTCATTACAAAATTCAGATTCTGTGAATATGCAAATTGGAACCTCACCCCCTTTCTTTTCTCAAGTAGTTTGTAGTTACACAGCTTACATTTGCATTAAAGAACCTGATTGGCTGCTTTTTTTTTTAAGCAATAACGCTTCTTAACTTCGTTACAATATCCAAATTAAATGAATATGCAAATTAGAAAAGAAAAAAAAGACTCTGTGAAATCCCTTTTACTGTCGTTATGAATATGCCAATCAGAAACATCCACAACTTTACAAGTAAACTATTGGTTTTTTTTTAAGTGGCTTGCATTTGCATACTTGAACCTGATTGGCTGTTGTATTTTATGATGTAATAACCCTAGCCTGACATGTTTAACATTTCCCAATTAGATTTTTAACCCTTATTTATTAAAAAAAAAAAGAAAAAGGCAGCAAAACTGTTTGTGAGTATTGTCACATGTTTGATAACTCTGATTAATTAATTGAGATTAATTGAGATTCTATTGAAATAGAAATAATTGAATAAAAAAGACACACTTTATAAAGTTTAAAGAAGTGAAAATCGACTGTGTTTCTCCACTTTTATGATAAACTAGCAATATTTTTTTATTGGCTTAAACAGGTATATTGCATTTAATGGTGTCTTTTTTTTTTTTTTTTTTTTTGGAAATGGGAAGCTGTAATGCCAGAACAGTGAAAACGCCGTCTTAATACTAGCATGACTAGCATAATGCCGAATTTTAACATCGAGGCTTTTATATTTCACCAGAGTTTGGTGAGTCTCCTCTGAGATTCCACACTTACTGCAAAAAAAAAAGAAAAAAAACTGAAGGTCACTGATCCAAGACGGCGAGATACGGATGTCTTTGAAAAGTGAATAAAGGTGAAAAAAAAAGCTGTTTTGTGTTCTTTTTTGCAGATTCGTGTCACCTTCATCCCGGCTGGGTCGTACGCCGTGGAAGGCCTGAAGCCAGACACTCTGTATAAGTTCTCCCTCGCTGCGCGCTCCGAAATGGGCCTGGGGGTCTTCACCAAGCCCATCGAAGCCAGGACCGCTCAGTCCAGTGAGTGCTCTGCTCTTTCCTCCTGTTATATCAGCGCTAACCTAGAAAAAATATTTAAAAAAAAGAAAAAGAAATCACCCTGCTGCTCAGGGACAGCCGTAGATTTTCTCTCCCTATCCTCTCCTGCCTCTGCCATTAATTATCCCGTTTTCCTGAGCGAGGGAATTCCTTTGTCCATTGACAAGGGCAGAAGGTACGTTTCGGCACGTTCTTGTCACCGTTATTTCGGTTCAGGGTGAAAAGGTTATCGAAGATCCCGTAATGTGCACGCGACGTAAGTTAACAACCAGAGTAGATTAGTAAACGACGAGATTATACAGTCGATACGAAGTTTCGCTTCATTTCGATATGATCCGCAGACTTGATATTATCCGCAAAAAAATGCCCAAGCTGATTATACTTCCGAGAATTCCGTCTTACCAACGAGCACAATAACAGAAGTATAGCGTAAATATAAACAAGCGAACATAAATACGCAAATTCGTGTTGTTTTTAACGTAATAGTGGAAAATTTAGGGCGGAGTCAATGCTAATAGATTCGTTTAGCCTTTGCAGTGTGATTGACTGAAGCCAGAAATTCACTTTGGGAAGGAAATTGTGTGCAAATGAACACTACTGAAGGGCAGGTAATACATTTGTGTTAGCTTCTCTCAAAGTAATGAGAACATTTCTTGAAATTTTTGACTACATCATATATATATTATATTTTTGTGGCTCAGCCAATCAGATTTGGGAACCGAAACACCTTTAAAAGCTCCACAAAAAGTAAAGAATTTATCTCACTGAATTATACATTTCTCTCTGTGTTGCAATGTTGATAAATAAATAAATAAATACTGTTGTTTTATTTTTTTCATCTGATGTTCAACTTGGTCACAGGAGTATTATAACGCTTCATATGTAAGGTTATCTTCTCTTCTCTTATCTTCTCGTTACTATTTTGCCGAGAAAGTGTTGTAGTAAGTGCTGTGCTGCGTAAGTGTTTAATAAATAAATAAGATTACGTTTTTATGGTAAATTGTTACTCTGTGACTTCAACAGAAGTTCAACATCATCCATTTAACGATAATATTTGCGCTTCCTGTCGATGAAGCACGCGCCTTTGAGACGAACCCGGACAGTAAAAGTGTAGCAGAGAAAACGTTCATGTCGTGTCACGGCTCCTGTCTCTCACTCATCACTCCGCGCTAAAATAAAACCCAGTCTGATCATCTGTCAGAACGTCGTCCTGCTCCATAAATATCTCAGCTGCAGCTGTGGAGCTTCTGTAGTGTGCTGACATAAAGAGGAGCGTGAAACCGAGAGCGGATGACAGATGGACAGATCTCTGTGTCATGGCTGTATCATCCGTGTTAGCGTGCTGTCTTTTTGTAGGTATTACAAGCTTTTTTGACAACATTTGTGCTAATTAAAAAAAAACAAAAAACAATCGAAAACTCTGAACATCTCAATCCTGACCACAAAACCCTGGATTTTGAACAGGTTGCCAGATTTTCCAGGTTTTCAGTCACAATCGTGCTTTAATTTAAGGAATAAAACCCTCAATAAAGTTACAGCTTTACCTCTGACTGTTACAAAGCCGCTGACACTGGAGACTCCTTCCATCAATGTTAAATAAACATCTCCTTAATTTAAAGAAAACTTCACCATATCAACGATTATGTGGAGCATATGCCGTGCAAGTGCCTATGAATGAGCCGTTACTATTGCAGTGAAAATTAATGAAGACCTTTTGACCAATCAGAATCCAGAATTCAATACATGATGTGGAAAAAAAATAAAAATACCACATGACTACGACAATACGCAAAGATACCTACCATATACAGTATCTTAGGATATTTAGATTTTGGCAAAACTCTAATTTCTGCAAACAAAAATGATCCGTTCACTGATTTCTTTCCTTATCCAGAAACAGAAGGAAGAATGAAACAGATAGTAAAATAAAATTTTTTAAAAAATTTATCTTCCAGTCAGCTACAATCCGTTACTGTAGTTACTGTTAGGAAGCAAAACGCCCAATATGGCAACCCTGATAGTGGTGATACTTTCCTCTGGTTGTTAATAAAATCATTCCATTCCCTTTTTTTTTCTTTCTCTTATTCATCTTTTTCTCCATTATTTACTATTTTCTGTATCTTATTTTTTATTTATTTAAAGAAGTGCACAAACCCTCTGCCTTTTGTTCTTCTAAACTCATAGATTATAGATTAGTTGATGTTCCGCAGTGATGCTCATTCAATAGTTTATTTTACAGTTATTTTTTATTATTATTATTATTATTATTATTATTATTATTATTTGTTGTTGTTGTTGTTGTGTGTGTTTTTTTTTTCTTTCACATCTCTGGGCTGTGGAAAGTTAGCCAGATTCACCTGTTTGTCATCTGGCACTGATTTAATTTAATTTGGCTTTTCATTGGGATTGCCTAAAAGGAATGGAGATGCCCTGCCAGCCAACACACACACACACACACACACACACACACACACATATCCCTCCTCTAAGAGGCCACACGATTTGACACTTGGAAGCCTGACAAACGCAAAAAGACCCTGTCTCCGAGCCAAAGAGCCGACATTCAAACATTCAAGCAGTAAAATGCGCACACACACACACACACACACACACACAAAACAAAAGCAGGCCAAAGATTGACAGATCACTGTCTCATGATATCAGCCTCACCATGCTGTCTTTTTCACTGCCACCCTCTTTGTCAATAAGCCTCATTTGTACTCATTAAAAACATCTGAATATTCAAATTCAGTGAAACTAGGCTTGAAGAAGAAGCAACAAAAACTAAATTAAAACAGAGACTTTGTGCTCCAGGCATGAAATCAGATTAGGTTTGTAATTTGACATCAGAAACGAAGACGACTCACTTATCAGGACTCGCGAACACCGTACCATCTGTCGAAAATAAATGCTTGTATTTGTACTTTTATAGTCAATTCCACTTGTTGTTCAAGCAGTTAACGTCATGAGAATGCTGTTGCTAGGCAACTGAGAAACCCGTACACTGAGCATAAGCTAGAGATGAATAAAGATATCGATTTAACGAGGTATCACGTCTTGTATTCGGAGAATGGAAGTACATAGTAACCATGGAAACCAGATAAAACAATCTTGAATCTCAACATTTAACTCAGATCTGTTGGTAAATTACCAAGAGAATATATTGTACAGCTACAATTACACTGTAATTACACTTAGCATCGCTTTCTAGCCAAACTTCCGTTGGATCCGCCAAACTGAGAAACATCAAAATTGCGTTACAACTTTAGGAAGTAGGACATAATGAAAAAGTGGGGAATTATTTCATAAACATTGAACAATATTCAGCATTAGAATTAGACGGAAGTATATTCGTGAATAGGAATCTTTTAGAATAATTTACACAGTTTGTCTGATACTTGTATCTAAAGCTAGTGTCCAATCCGAGCGCAGATCTGAATTTGCTCAAAGCTTCCATGTCTCTGGCAGTCCTGAGATTTGAACCCACAACCTTTGGCGTGCTAGATCCGATCTCTAACCAATAAAATCTGGCTAGCTTCCCAGCCTAGAAGTGTTGACCTTCTTCCTAATTTGACGTGAGTTTGTTTTAATTTTGCTTGACACCCATTCCATTGCCTTGCCAGCACCTTCAGCTCCACCTCAGGACGTTCAGGTTCTCAGTCTGAGCTCCACCAGCATTAAGGTGAGTTGGGTCCCGCCTCCTGCTGCCAGCAGGCACGGCGCTATCGTTCGCTACACCGTGAGCTACCAGGCGGTGAACGGCGAAGACACAGAGCGGCACGAAGTGACAGATATTGGAGCGGACGCCACCAGCGTTGTACTAGAGGGGTTGGGGAAGTGGACGGAGTATGTGGTGCGTGTGAGGGCTCACACTGACGTGGGGCCCGGGCCTGAGAGTGCTCCAGTACGCATCCGAACCAACGAGGATGGTACGTCTTTAAAGTCTTGGCTGAAAGATGCCAAAAATTCCTGCTGGAATCTGAACCCCTACTTCCTGTTTCTGTCCTTTTTCATCCTAACTCTTGGGTCTTGTGAGGAAAAGTCCCATTTTTTAATCCTTTCTAGTCTTCTTGCCTTTGCTCTTATCAAGCTCTAACCACACTAATATGTCTTCACTGGTTTCTGCCATGTCTCTGCTAATATTTTCTTTAACCACAAGTATAATCATCAGCGAAAAAATTCTTAAAATATTTTTAAGACGCAAGCCAATGCATTATCAACTTTTAAAAATTTGTTTTCCTTTATTTGCTTGTGTTTACAAGTGCTTTGGGACTCTTATTTTCACAAGAGGAGTTATTAAGAAGCTTGAAAAACAATGTTTGATGTGGGCGATTTGGCAAAACAATATTAAAAATCTATTGGCATAAACAGCAAAGCCTCTAGAAACTATCGCCACACCCCGAACAAGTTCGGGAGCTCGTTGAATATTTTGCATAGAAATTTGTTCTGAAATGTCGACCCCTGTGAGACTTGCGGAGCTGCTGATCCGCCAGAGTTCGAGATTGCCGTCAGTTATGTGGTCAGTCAATAAGCTGAGAGAGTATCCTATTCATATTCCAAAGCACAGGTTGCTATTGATATGCAATTGGCCACTCTGGGTATTTCAGGAAGCATACTTTTATCACTCTAAGGCATTTCTTAGCATGCTGTTCCTGAAGATGCAGCACATTTAAAAGCAAATGACACTGGAGCAGAGGTTCCTGAGTTAATGAGCATCTGGAGAGTGGATTACACAGGGGTCAGCATTGGACATCGAGGTGAATTCCGAGATTAGACAACGATTGCTCTTTGTAGAGAGTGGTGCACTCTTGTTTTGTCACATTATAGACGTCTTCATGGTAGGAGAGTGTAAGGTGGCTAATGCCACAATCTTGTCTTGATTTACATTACTGTAAACACAGTTCTTGTAGGAATAATTACTGCTAAACTTTGACTGGTCGATAACGTCAAATCCCACATCAGTTTATCAGAGATACCGCTTGCTGATAAGGTTCACTGGAACCAAACACAAGCAGGGGTTGGTAAGTCGGTAAAATAGGTCATGCAGTGCAATTCCTTACATATTCTAGACATTATATTTCCATTCTTTTCTCTGGAGGATGGAATACGTCCTTCAGGAATCATGGGATTGCGAGTGACTGAGAGCCTTGAACAGGTGAGGTCAAGTTGCTGTTATCCAACCATAAATGAGGGTTGGCCTGCAAAGCATCTGTCGTAATTTCTCCCTAAGAAACATGGATGAAATTTTAGTTGTAGTATTTTCTCAGGTTCAACACTAGGCATAGGGAAGGGTTTTGCTTCTTGTCCATTGGTTGCCCTTTGTGCTAGTTTTATGACCTGTTTTGATAAATTGCCATGAGTCTGAAAGCCTCTAACTTCTACCTCCACGATGTTTTGATGAAGTGCGAAGACGATCTGTCTGAGGAGAGCAGAGCCTTTTAGTCTAAGACGGGATAGAAGTGTCTCCTCAACAGACAACATGCGCTTTGTCTCTAAATAACAGGATTTGCTTCGCTCTCCTGGACACACTAGGCTTTTCTCCCACACGTAACCAAGCTCTCTTTCGCATGGTGCTGTAAGGCTGAGGTTTTCTACTGCCCCTCCTTTCCTCCGCCAGAAAACAGAGCTCTCTTTTTTTTCATCACCTTTTTTTTCCCTTTACATTAGGTTTATTTCTACCTCTTATTGATTCTCTTCCTCTTCTGGCTTCAGGACATCCCACTCTTCTACTCCACCCTTTCCTTTCCATCATTCCCTCATTTTCTGCCTTTTTTGTCTCCAAGTCAGGTCACCCCCCCTGTCCAGAACCTTTTTTTTTTTTTTGGGTCATACTCATTTCTCTTCAAGTGTCTCTTCTTCCTTCTCACTTACTTACCTTCTGCTCTTTTGTCACAAAAAGTGCACTCCTTCTCCCGGATCCCACAAGGCCGCCATCTATAATTAATATATTTGAAGTTTCCCTACTGTAATTAACAAGTTTTCAACACATTTCCCCACACTGTTCACTGTCCTTAATTTCCCTCTCTCCCTTTGCAATGCTGAAATGAGTTTCCTTTATAACTTGTGAAAGTTTTGCTGGATCATCATATTACTTTTGTAAAGAGCTTGTAGAAAATGGGTAAATTCTCCAAAGTCTAAAAAATTGTCAGAATTGCCTCAAGATACCATATAAACAGAACAGCACAGTACGTGTCGTGAGTGCGCTTTTTTGGAAATACATTAAAGGATTTAACTAGCGTGCGTGATGCAACCATATACCGTATAGCGGAGTTGCGTAAAATCCTAACAGCTTGTCTAAAATCCTAGTTATCTTGGCCAAGGAATCTGTAACTATCATGCTAAAAATAGCACTAAAGTTTCAGTGCTTTTGAATTTCTTTCCACTTTTATCATTATTATAATTATTTTTATATTACCACATCTTAGCTTAATATTCTTTAGTTATATTTTTAAATAAATAAATCAGTTTTCATATTTGGTGGTCTTTTCATTTGAGTTGCTATTTCATTAAAAAAAACTTTGGCTACTTTCAACTTCAAAGCGCGGAGCAGAAAAAAGAAGAAAGGCTTTGGGGAAAAAGAAACTAGGCGTATCCGTTTGCTCGAGAAACACAACAACTAAGATTCGTGTGTGCGTGTGTGTGTGTGTGTGCGTGTGTGTGTGTGTGTGTGTGTGTGTGTGTGTGTGTGTGTGTGTGTGGGCTTAAGGGAACATTAAAACATATACGCTACTTTGATGCTGAGCAACATAATAAATTTCTCTTTAGTATTGGTGCCCTGAGGTGCATGCTAATTTTTGTCCTTTTTTTAGTGCCTTGCTTCTGAGATACATGCTAAATTTCTCATTTTAAGTGCCTAGTGCGTCTAAGGGACATGTCAGGCCGTTGTTTTGTTTTTTTGTTTTTTTTCCTCCTCCACCCTGAGCAACAAAATATGCTTTAGTACCTGGCACCCTAAGGTACTTACATGGTATTTTTTAAAAATCTTTTTTGAATGCCTGGCACCGACAAGATACATTCTTTAATATTCATGTTAAATATTGATTTTTGTATCGCAAAATTTTTGATTTTACGTAGCTACCCTGGTGCATTTTGTTTTTACTCCCTACATGGTACTTGCAGAAATTCTTCCTTTTGATTTCAAAGCCTACATTATTTTTACTTTTTTTCTTTCTCTGTTTCTCTTTCTCTGTTAACCTCTGGGGTATTTATTTGTTTGTTTATTCATTTCTTTGATTCATTTAGTTTTTTTAAATGTATCTAGTTTCTTTAATAAAAAGGTAGATGATAAAATTTCCTACTGCAGCTCAAGGTTTCGTCACAAGCTAAGCTATATGTTACGTTTCTTTTCTTTCTTTTTTTTCCTCTAATATATGCATATATCCATCTATTCTATTCACAGTGCCTGGAGCTCCTCCTCGTAAGTTGGAGGTTGAAGCTATAAACTCGACGGCTATCCGTGTGACGTGGAAGCCGCCGCTCTCGGGAAAACAGCACGGTCAGATCCGAGGATATCAGGTGATTTACTCTCGGCTGGAGAACGGAGAACCACGAGGGCATCCGAACATCATGGACGTAGCGCTGCCTGAAGCCCAGGTAAGAACAACATCATCATCATCATCATCATCATCATCGTTATCAATTTATAACTCGTTATATTTCACCAGCAGGGGGCGCCGTCCGATATCGCCATCCAATATCGCCATATTATCACATTATTTTCTCCAGGATTCTGCATTTTTCTTGCAGCTTGTGTTGTTTTTTTGTTTTTGTTACTGAAGCGAAACATTGGTGGCCTTTTCGAGGACCTTTTTCTCTGCAGGCTTTAATACATATGCACTGCCTTGTTACTGTTTATAAATGTTATATATATATATATATATATATTGTTACTTTGACTCTTTGACAGCCTGAAGAAACGAGTGTGTGCCGAGGCGGAGGGAAGACAGTAATCCTTAAGAGGGATTTGGATTTTCATGAATATTTTAAAGCAGGAGATCAGACTCTGGGTTTTTTTAGCTGTCAGGAAATTCTCACACATGGGGGATAACCTACACATCTTTCATTTATCTGCACTGGCACATTAGCATTCCTCTGCATCAGATTAGCAGCTGTTGAATGCTCGATTGTGATTGGTCGGAAGACGAGGTGTCGGAAGACGAGGTGTGTTATTATTAGCTTTATTAACGAGTTCGCTCGGGTTTATTTATTAGCGATTAAGAGGTCAGTTGGTTGCTGAACTGTTAGAATAAGCATTAAAAGATTTGTGCATATCAGTAAATTCCACAAATTAGCATTAGTGCTACATTCACTGTGTATTTGTTTATTTATTTATTTATTTATTTATTTCAGCAGTCATTTTTAGCTGAAGATTATATTGTATCTCTCTCCCCTGTAGTAGTAGTTATTTGTTTATGTGGGCGTTTTAAATGTGCTTTCTTTCTGAACAAGGCCAGACCTAGAGCCTACACACACACAGACACACACACACACACACACACACACACACAGTGCCCTGGTTCCAGTGCTAAATTTAACCTAGCGGACGACTGAACACACGCAGCAGATCCGGCCACCTCGCCATCTTAACGTCTCTGATAGAGCGACACGACCATCGCTTTCTTATACACAGTCTGTTTTGTTAGTATGTTAATGATGTGACAGAGAGATAGAGCGTGTGTGTGTGTGTGTGTGTGTGTGTGTGTGTGTGGGTTATAATATACAATATGTATAGTGCTGTAGGCGCTGCATTATGGATGTAACATCCCTTCTGCCCCGTGAAGGGAAAAACAAGCAAAGGAAAGACCCTCAGGCTTTTTCTTTGCATTGGAAGTTGCATCATTCAGAGGTGTGTGTGTGTGTGTGTGTGTGTGTGTGTGTGTCCCACATTTCAATTCAGCCCTGAAATTCACACTACGCAATAGACATGCGTCTAAACATCATTACAAACGTCTCACTATCATCAGACCACTTGTGGGCGTGTCCTAATTACGTCGTATTCACTGTGTAAGACCCTATGTAGGCTCACTATTATCACTGCACTGTGGGCGTGTCCCAAACCACACTCCCTATAAAGTCTCACCTTCAGTAGTGCACTGTGGCCGTGTCCCAATCCACACTCCCTATAAAGTCTCACCTTCAGTAGTGCACTGTGGGCGTGTCCCAAACCACACTCCCTATAAAGTCTCAACTTCGTTAGTGCACTGTGGGCGTGTCCCAAACCACACTCCCTATAAAGTCTCACCTTCGTTAGTGCACTGTGGGCGTGTCCCAAACCACACTCCCTATAAAGTCTCACCTTCGTTAGTGCACTGTGGGCGTGTCCCAAACCACACTCCCTATAAAGTCTCACCTTCGTTAGTGCACTGTGGGCGTGTCCCAAACCACACTCCCTATAAAGTCTCACCTTCATTAGTGCACTGTGGGCGTGTCCCATTTACATTTTATTCACTATGTAGGACACTACGTAGGCTCACCATTATCCAGTGCACTGTGGGCGTGTCCCAAACCACACGCCCTGTTCACTATATAGGCTATCATGGTTATTTTGTTCCCCTCTTGCAGTGCATTGTGGGATTTCATGACTGATGATACCTGAACAGCCACTAAAATTGTGCACTAGTTAGGGTGTAGGGATTAAGTTTTGCTCCCTGAAGTGAGCTTCACTTTGTCTTAGCTTCGGAGTGTGAATGACGTCGAGCACTTTCCTTTCCATGAGGTGTATTGGCTCTGATTTAGTGCGATTCACGTTGGCTGTGTGTGTGTGTGTGTGTGTGTGTGTGTGTGTGTGTGTGTGTCACCGGGCCGACAGTGTGTAGGGGTTAATGGGATTTCACACTCGGGGTAACACCGCAGGGGTTTGCGCTGAGAAAATGGGCTCTCGGTTCGCAGAGGATTCGCTCTCCCTCAGCGCAGAGCAAAAAGTTTGTGAAGTGTGTGTGTGTGTGTCGCTTCTGAGAGTAAATGAAATGTGTGTGTGAAATTCGGAGCTCGGAGTGTGTGTCCTGATCAAATGTGTGTGTGAAGGTAGGTGTTCAGGATGTGTGTGTCCGTCCTGGATTAATGTTTTATTAAATCTGTAATGTGTGTTGTACATTTTCTGTGTTTTTGTAGCTGTAGACTGTAGAAATTATTTTAGCTCCGCCCCCTCACATCTCTCGAGCCATCTACCTGTCTCCGCCCCTCTTTAATGCTGTCCACCTGTCAGGATTTTGGAGCCACCCACCTGTCCCCTCAGCCCTCTGGAACAATCTAACTAGCCCCGCCCCCTCAGGTCTTTAGCGCGATCTACCTGGCACCATATGATCTCCCAGGCCCCGCCCCCTTAGATTTCTGGAGCGATTTACCTAGCTTTTTTCACCTGGCATTCACCTGACTCCGCCTACTCAGCTCTTTAGTGCGCTCCACCTCTTCAGCTTTCTGATACCTTGTCCCCTAGAGCCACACACGTAGCCCCGCCCCTCAGCTCTTCAGCGCCATCCACCTGGCCCCACCCTTCTTTAATGTTCTCTACCTGGCCACGCCCCCTTACCTCTCTGGGGCCACCTGTTCATTTTTTTTACAGACATTTTCATGACCCTGCCTCCTCATTTCTTTAATGCGATCCACCATTCCCCGCTCTCATACTTTTAGCCCCGCCCTCTTAGGTTCCTTACATACCTCCACCTGGCCCCACCCCCTTAGCTACCAGGAGTCCCTGTCCAGATTCAAACTATTGTTTATTTATTTGTTTATTTGTTTTACCTTCTTTAAAAGGACTTTAAAGGCCTTACCTCATTTCCATGTGTGTCGTAAAATTGTGAAATAAAACAGTAACAAAGCAGTGCATTGTATAAAGAGGAGCCTTTGAGGCCATCACTGAGAACTGTGTTTATTTTCCCATTCTTCACTAATCCGAGTGTTCTGATTGGCTGAAAGCCATAGAGATGATGACACTAATATCTGGTGGTCATCAGGAGTGCGTATGTGTAACTGTTTAAGTATAACGTACGTTGTGGGTCACTGCGATTCGACTGCAGTGTGTTAGTTATTGTGTTACTGTGTTCTCAGGTAAGTGATGAAGGTTCCTCATGATGTTCTTGTTCATGATGCCATCTTCCCTTGTCTCTGTACACACTCAGTGGACACGTTATCACGTCTCGGTACCATACACGCCACTGTGTAGGTGCGCAGTTACTCACGGCAGCCATTTTGTTGAGCCACACAAAAGTATTGGCACCCCTCTACCTATTGAATCAGTGGAAGTAGGCCAGCGTTGAGCCGATATTAAGGTACGAGTGCAGGAATGGGCAAATCATAAATTCATTCACTGCTTGCCCAGACTAATGTTTTGGTCGACCGGGTATCTAATTAAATAGGCAAAAAAAAGTAGTAACTAATGTAATCTAACTTCAGTTAGTGGATTGATGAGAGAGAACTCAAATTCATGAGAAGAGGATGATTCTGCGTAGTCTTTATTCTAGAATATCGCATTTGCTTATCGCTTTACATTTTACTGTATTTTGCTCACGTTCGTTGCTGTTTATCAAAGAAAAGTTATTTAAAAAAATGATAAAAAAATATAAAACATTGCTTTTTCAAATTAAAATTAGTTTGCGATTTGTACAGAAGATTTGTACAGGGTACGAGAACGAGTAGCGCAAACCGCCTGGATGATGTTTAAACGCACTAATCGCCTAAACATGCTTTGCGGAAGTCAATAAGGTGCTTTTACGTTCTCTGGTTGGGGAAATTTTAATAGCATCATCACAAAGCAGCTTTACAGAAGAACCGGGTGTAGATTACAGTCACTAATGAACAAACCAGAGGTGACAGCGGTGAGGAAAAAGTCCCTGAGGAAGAAACTTTCAGAGGAAGCAGACTCGAAAAGGAACCCGTCCTCTGTATATAATCACAGAAGAGAAAAGAGAAACAGTACTAAGTGTACTATGTTGTGAATAAAAGCCCTGAGATGATTACAGCGGTGAAGAGTATCCAGTTTACACCTGCAGAATGATGTATATGGAACGTAGACGTCATAAAATGGCCACCGAGTGTGTATAATGTATACATTCCCTCTCTCTTTCTCTAACATTCGCAGTTTAAGCATAATGATGTATTACCTGATGTTATTTCTACATCCTCTCTCTCTCTCTCTCTCTCTCTCTCTGTGCATGTCATCATTCTCATCATTAATTCTCACTTTTCATCAGTAGTAGTACCGATTGAAAAGTAGCCATGCTTTTTTTTTTTCCTTCCATCAGTAGTGCCCTTTATTCACTCGTTCTCCCTCCTCCCTTCCCTCCCGTGTGTGTGTGTGTGTGTGTGTGTGTGTCGCTTCTCTGCTCAGTGGAACATTGAGGACACCACCGAATATGTGAGTAACCTGAGTGTGAGCCAGGGTGTGCGGCGTCGGGACACGCTGTGTGTTCTTGCTTCCTTGTGTGCATGTGTGTGTGTGTGTGTGTGTGTGTGTGTGTGTGTGTGTGTGGGGCGTGTTTCCTCTTTTTGCCTCTGACTGGGAACTAACACACCTCTCCGTTAGGGCGGGGTCAACGGTTCAAGTGTGTGCGCTTACATTACTGTAATTACTGGACTAGCACGCCTGCCGTAAACACTGTAGTAAATGGACATTTATGGGTTCTGGAATTCCGTAACTAAAAAAGCTGCAAACGTATAAAATTTTTGTGTTAATATAAAAAGTCAGGAATTAAAATTGTCAGACAAAACTGATTATATAATATTTATCTAATAATATTACTGAATAATTTTCTTAAACGTGCTAGGTTAAAGTTGAACAAAGTACCCGAAGCGAAGTCTTTCCACATTTCCGGGTCCTTTCCAGAATTTTCACCAGACAAACTTTAGCTTTTGGCTTTGTTTATTCCTGAAACGAGTAGCTTGGATATCAAACGTGAAATCAATACGTACTTAACTTGTGTTAAAGAAAAAATACTCATTAGAAATAATTTTACTCAACAGTTCTTTAGACTAGATTTTTCACACGTTGATCAATTTTTTTTTCTTATAATTTTTTGTAATACTTTTATAATTTAAAATGAAAGAACTGCTTAATCTTTTATTTTTTTTTATTAACATCGAGTACTTTTTTTAACCGATCAGGTCACAAGTTGAGGAACAAGCATGAAAAATATTTGAGGACAAAATGGCAGTGAAAAAGTAAGTCTTGTTAGTGAACGAATATGAGGAGATTTATGAAATGTTAAAGAAAAAAATATTAAATATTTTACTGACAATTTGTCTTTCTTTTTTTTCTTTTTCTTTTTTTGTAGCAAACAAAATGCCCCAGACAGCTATATATATATATATAACTTAGATAGTTTTTTTTTAATTGTATTTTAATCAGCCTATTTTTTTGACAGACCTGACATTAGTACTAGAAATTACAGCAAGCCATTTCAACTTTTAATGGTAGAAGCGTAAAAAGTTATAAATATATTTTTTAGCAGTAAGAATTTTAATTTTAATAGTCAGAATTTATATCAAAGATAGCTATAATTCAATTTTGACTAGTCATAAATCGCCATTGATTTACGATTTACTTTTGACTAGTAAAACTGTAGTTACAGATATCAGTAATTCAATTTTTACTAGGAGAAATTCGTGTTTTAGAGGCGTGTAATATTTAGATTTCTAAAAAGTCATTGTAGATATCTGAAATTCATTTAAGTCAAAACTATGGACATGTGGACCTGGGTTCGAGTCCCTTCAGCTCCAGTATATAATATTATAATTAGGTTAATGCGCTGTGTCACTCTGCGGTACATGACTACAAGATGGTGCAGATGCTAGAGGACGAATCCCGCCTTGTAGTCCAGAAAAGATGGTGTGTGTGTGTGTGTGTGTTAGTGGTTATGTAATACAAGCTGGGTCAGAACACGACATACTCGTCTCTCTTCTCCTCTGGAAGTATTTGAGCTTCTGGTAGAAAATCCTCTTAGCGCTGAGACTCGGTGCCGGAGGAGAAAAGAGGGCGGGGCCAAGATAGCAGCACATCACTCAAAGCAGATTATCAGAAATGCTAATACTAATGTGGATAAAACGAATGAAACATCAGTATCTGTAAACGTCAGTATCTCAAAGAGGCACGACTTGTAAAGCTTTTCATCTGTGTAGTTAAAATCCTGAAACTCTCCGTCTCACATCACATGCTGGATTTATAGCAAAAGCCTGACGTTCAGCCGCGTTTAGTGACGCGTCAATCGTAGACGCCGTTCCAGTGTCACATGATGCACGTCCTCGATCGCCTAATTTATTCCATCAGTCAGCCATGTTGCGAAAGCGGGGTGTCATCTGCTTAATGAGGCTGCTAATGAAGTGTGACCGTACGCTGCACCGCCGAGTGAATGCACCCGGCCTGTTTTTACCCCTCACACACACACACACTCACACACACACACACACACACACACACACACACAGAGACAGGCAGTGAATCTGAGGAATTTTCTTATTTCAAACCTGTGTTTAATTTCCTCTTCAATCAGCCAAGACATAATGATTTACACCTGCAGTTTATATGATTTATACATCGCAGTTTATACAGTTTAAACCAGTAGCTACTTGTTTTTTACTCGTTAGCTACACGAGCTGCGCTGATCGATTATCGACTACATTGTGATAGACTTTAGGACTTTAACAGTGATCAGATAGCTGCGTTTCTCAGCAATAATAAACGCAGACGCGATTAAAGTACCGACACGATGTTACAGAAGAAGCGTAACACTCTTTACATGGCAGACGTGGATTAGATGTAGGTTTAATTACGGCAGAACGATTTGACAAAAATATCATATCATATGATTCTCACTGAAGGCATTTCTACTATTTTACTTTAAAAAAAACATTGAAAAGAGACTTTTAAAAAAGATTTACTTTTTTTTTAAATCATACGCTAGTCCATTTGCAGTTACTAAACAAACAAACAAAAAAACTTTTTCTTTTTTTTTGCGACAAAGCAACAGGCGTTTATTTTCTACGTACGTGCAACACGGCGCCGCGATTTCAGCGACATTTCAACAGAGATTTTCTCAATTCTATGCAAATTAGGTGTGATGAGGCTTGATGAGGTAAAGCCACAAATCCAAACGATTGTCTCGAGCGATTCTTCAGACCGACGGTTATTCAAGTTCTCCGCTCACGATATTAGTTCTTTCCTGTAATTAATTCCCGGGGAAAAAAAGAGGAGAAACCGTGGTTTCATCTTCTCCGTACGCGACCTCTCATTAAACTTGTGCAGAGACGTGATGAAAAAAAAAGAAAGCAGGTGTGCTCTGTTCCCAGTGCTTTACCTCCATCTCTCATTATTCATCTGTGTGTGTGTGCGTGTGTGTGTGCGTGTGTTTGCGTTCATGCTGCCGCTTGTGTGTGATCTGTTTGTTCTTCACCGAGCTGCTTTAGTTCCAGCGTTCAGCCGGTTCCAGCCGCCGTGTGTGTCATTGTTCTGTCACGCTGTAATTAACTCGGTCATTTCCGACACGTTGATCAAACTCCATCCTTATGAGAAGGTGAGGACGAGTTTGTTCATCAAAAATAAGCTGCGTTGTTTTGTTTTTGGTTTTGGTTTTTGTTTTTTTTTTAAGAGGACGCTTTGATTTGATTCGGAAATTGACTGATCTTTTAAGTGAAACGTTTCAGAAAATAGTGTTTGTGCGTTGAAGTGCTGAATAAAAAGTCAAAATATTCTGGAAATATTAGTTTTTGGTTTTTTTTTTTGTTATTTTCACGCTTTTTCTTCATGATCCGGTTTAAAAATGATAATGACGAGAGATTCAATTCAATTCAGTTTTATTTGTATAGAGCTTTGAACAATGAGCATTGTCACAAAGCAGCTTTATAGAAATACATAAATTCAGGATATAAATTTAAAATTTATGAATTTATCCCTAATGAGCGAGCGAGAGGCGACGTGGCGAGGAAAAACTCCCTGAGACGAAATGAGGAACAAACGTTGCAACAAAGAGATTTATTTAAATATATATCGCCACTTCAAAGTGTCTCCACATTACCCTGATTTATATTCAGAGTTATTCTTTATACGTTTTTTAAAAATCAGTGTTGTCGTGAACTATTTTGTCGAAGCTTTAAAGCTTTAAACAAAGACAGTACAAGACAAGATTAAACATGGCCGACAGAACCGTTACAACTAGGGAAGCTTTTTGTTTGTTTTTAATGTAGTCATTTTTTAAATTCAATGTCATAATATTATAGACTATAATACGTTTATTGAATTCTAAATAGTCGAATTAGAAGTTGATATAATCTAATCATTTATTTAGCACTGTGTGGATGTTCTTTTTGTGATTTGTTGTGATTTCTACACACACTTGCTAAAGTTAGGTTTATTTTCTCCGTTGTCGTATTTTTGGTTTAATTACATACAGTATGAAACCAAACCAAACAGCAAACGAATCAAAAGAATCACTCTGATTCGGACTCGGAGAAGAACTAATGGGAGTGTCAAAGCGTTCTTGAAGGTACGACAGAAGGTTATTTTGCTAGCGTTAAGTTACTACAGGACTTTTTTTAAACGAACTCATCTAACAGAGATCTGAAGCAGCGCTGTGTGACTTTTCATCCATTTCCCTTGTTATTTTTCAGAATCAAACTTTCAGACTTATTGAGCTAAAATAGCCAGAACCTCAGTTCCGACAGAAAATCAGTTTTTTTTTTTTATTTGTTTTTCATTTAAACAAACTAGTACTTTTTTGCACGATAACTATAATTATTATTCCTAATGCTGTACGAATTTCCAGAATAAATCAGCTGTGTTAGACACAAATTCTACAAAACAAAAAATTGAAATATTTTGAATTCTGCGTCCTCTTAAAGAAAACGTTTCTGACAGAACTCTGACACAAATGGTCCGGTTCCTCTGGTTGCTCTCTGTGTGATTTGGAAAAAAAAAATCTTCCCATGGTGGAAAGTGTGTGTTCTCGAAGCCTTTAGAGCCATCAGAGCTGAGTGTCCAAAAAGTCTGATGGTTTTAAACCTGGGCGTGTGTTGACAAGGGGGTGCGTTTGTTTGTATATGTGTGTGTGGTTTGTCCATGGGGTGTGTGTGTACTATGTGTTGAAGGGTCAGGGTGCCGGGTTATTCAGGGCTTAAGCGGTTTTTGTTTAACAGGAAGCCATCATCTCTGGCCTGATCTCGGAGACGTCGTACTCGGTTACGGTAGCGGCGTACACCACCAGAGGAGACGGAGCGCGGAGCAAAGCCAAGGTCATCAAAACCACAGGAGCAGGTGCGAGAATAATAATAATAATAATAATATAAAAAATAAATCAATTAATAATAATAATAATAATAATTATGTTTCTCTGACCAGGAATAAATAAAAATACTAAAAATAAAAAATAAAATACTATAAAAAGATTTAAAAACTAAATACACTTTTTCTAATAATTAAGAAAATAATAATTTCTTTTTTCTGTTTTATTTTATTTTGTATTTGTTTGTTTTTTTGTTTGTTTGTATGACAAAAAAACATGAAAAATTTCTCTTATGAACCTGAAATATTTTATTTACATTACAGATTAGGTTCAGAACATTTTGACCTAAAACTGCCAGAGTAAAAATATATATATATGTACTAAAACTATAATATATATAAATATAAATATAAATATGATTTTCATTGCTAGAAATTCTGACAGAGACAAGATGTACCTTTTCCCATGTAAATGTTTTGACGTAAGCTTATGAGAATGGCGTTTGCTTCAGGTCCTAACAACACAATAAAATAATCAAGCCCTAAATAATATAATAAAAATGATCTTAACTGACGGCCGACTCTTCGTCTCTGAAACAGCAGACCTCTGAATAAAGCCAAGGTCTGGAACGTTGGAAGAAATAAAGTCTCAGAAGGATGAGTCATGCTGTTAAACCACGTATTAAAGTGGTCTTATATGAAGTCTCTGTAACAGCAGGCCTCTGAAAAAAATCTCCACCATAAACAACGTACCGTGGCTCTCGAGTTTTCCCGAAAAGGCAGTAAAAAACAAACTCAGAACAGTAAGTCATGCTGTGAATCTGAGTAAAAATGGTCTTAAATGAAGTCAGGCTTGGTGGAGCCAAAGTGTCAGACCTTCAAAAGATGCTTCTACATGACACACCCAAAATTAGACATCGCAGGATGTTAAAAAAAAAAAAAAAAAAAAAAGCAGGTACGTGCTGTTAGCTCAGTGGTCCATGCAGTGGAACGGTTCATTAATAACAATGTCTTTACTGGTGTTGTTGTTGTTGTTGTTGTTGTTGTTTTTTAATCAAATTCCACCCGGTTCCCAACAATCACGCCATCCAGGATTAAACTTTTGGGCCTGAATCCATGGCAACCACGATAAAGTTAGGTTTTGAGAACGCAAAAACCATATGATACAGTTTTCAATTTGCTATTAATAATATTTGCATATATTATATTTTTCTACGCAGTGTAGTCTGTTAGTAGTAATCTAAGGTTGCTTAGCAACAACGGCTTATACTTCGATATTTTCAAGCACGTTTGATTTTCTTGTCGATGAACCGCAACTAGGAGCGATGAGAGACAGCCAATGAGAGTCTGAGAGGAAATCAAATTCATCTGCTTGAACTTCTTAACGCGTTACTCTTGTAAATTCTTCTCCTATTCCACCCTACAGTCCCCAGTGAGCCTACCGTGATACATTTGAGGTCTTAATTGTATATATGGACCCCAGGAAGAATAGTAATAAAGCGCTAAATGTGATTAAAATGGCCTTAAATGAAGTCAGACTCGCTGTCTCTGAAACAGTAGGCCTTTAAATCGAAACCCGAGTCTGAAACTCTTCAGGGAGCTAAAGGAAGATTAGCTTCCGCCAATGCAACAGCTAATGGAGATCCTAATAAAGTCTAATAAAACTGTAAATGGTATTAAAATGACCTTAAATGAAGTCAGACGTCCAGTCTCTGATACGGTGGGTGTCTGGGAAAAAAAGTGGAGCAAAAAAAAAAAATCTAAAACATTTCCAAGTGCTCATAAAAAAGAAGTGAGGCATGCTGCTGAATGGAATTCAAATGGTCTTTGATTAGCAATTAAACAAAGAGTGGTATTAAAGTGGTATTAAATGACGTCAGACTCGGTGTCTCTGAAACAATAAGGCTGTAAATGGAGCCGGAACTCGTCATTAAAACCAGACACGAACCCACCATTTTCTCAGCTGCTAAATATATATTTAATATCGCTAATAATTATCAAAGTAAGTGGCTGTTAGCAAAGCGCTCAGGCAGGATACTGATACTGTGATTAGTCTGTGATGATATAAGGATAGTCTGTGAAGTCTGACTTGATAAATTCGCCACTTTTGAAGCTTCAGGCGTCTAAATCGAGGTGAAGTCTGGAACAAACAGAAGATGTGAGAAATGTTTAACTCAAACCTGTCTTAACTCATTAAATATCCCAATCTCTTAACTGGTCCATATAGTGAGGCAGTTAATTCTTAATGACCGTCTCTTTAGCAGTGTTTCTTCTTCAGTTTTCCCCACAGCACCCAGAGAACCCACAATCAGACGTTTTAGGTCGTAATTTCATGTTGACCCCAGGACAGATAGCAATAAAGTATTAAACAGGATTAAAATGGGCTTAAATGAAGTCAGACATACTGTCTCTGAAACGCTGGAACACTAAATGAAGACCAAAGTCGGAAACTCTTCAGGGACCGTGGAAAGGTTAGCTTCTGCCAAAGCAACAGCTAATGGGAAATGTTTAGCTTTAGCAATAAAATGTAGCCCTCGTGAAGAGCACTGAACCTGAATAAAAATGATCTCTAGGACTAAAGGCAAGGCCTGAAACCTTAATCCAATTACATTACTATATGTCTCTGAAAATTGAATGGAAATTTTCAACCTAGATTACTTTTAATACTTTTAAAGCGACCAAGGTTTGGACCAAGTCTCCAAACATTCTTCTGTTCAGTCATATTTCTTCTTCTCTGCCATTTCCTCACTTACAGTTCCTGGCAAGCCCAGCATGCTCATTAGCATCACAGTGGGCAACACCGCCCTCATCCAGTGGCAGCCTCCGAAGGACATGCCGGGCGAGCTGATTGGCTATCGTCTACGCTACAAGCGTGCGGATGAGGAATCGTTCACAGTGCATAACTTCGGGAGCACGGATGACCACTACACGGCGACGGGTCTCTTCAAGGGCGCCACCTACAGCTTCCACTTGAGCGCCAAGAACCGTGCAGGCACCGGAGAAGAGTTTGTCAAGAACATCAGCACGCAGGAGGAAGTTCCCAGCGGATTCCCGCTGAACCTGAGCGTGGTGGGACTGACCACCACAACCACCCGGCTTACATGGGCGCCACCGGCCCCGGCGGAGCGGAACGGACGGATCACTCATTACGTCGTCGTTTACAGAGATATCAACAGCCAGCAGAACAGCACCAATCGTACGTCGGACACACACATGACGCTGCATGACCTCCGACCTGACACCACCTACGACATCCGCATCCAGGCTTTCACCACCAAGGGGGGCGGACCCATGAGCCCCAGCATCCAGAGCAGGACCATGGCCACGTCGCCAGGTTAGTTCTAGCGATAAGAATTCCTACGAAGGACTGGTTAAAGTTCATCAACCTGAAATCTTACTCGGCTCCAGTCAAATACAAAACGCCGCAATTCTCCCGAGCTTCACACATTTAATCTGAACCATTTGTGCATGCAGTACGGTAGTACCAGAAATCTGTTTTGCGCACACACAATGCTTCTTTTCGAACATTATATTGATAAATCTTTTTTATATTACTTTAAAGTGTGTAGCCAAAGCGTACAAGCTTTTTTGTTGTTGTTGTTGTTGTTGTTGCATCATGATAAAATGCTAATTCGTTTGTTTGCACCATTTTCAGTTACGTCATCATCTTTCGACGTTACTGCTAATGTTAGACGATCTCATTCTCCGATAATAAAGCCATTGTTTTGCTTCTTTTGTGACATTTAGGGAAGTTTTTATCTCTTCGTTCTGGCAGTGTGTGAAAATTGCTGATCAGTGATGGAAATTCCCTAAAAGTAGCTTCAAAGTAGTTCTAACTTTGTGTTAAAGCTAGCTTCTTTTTGGGAAAAATACAATTAAAAAAGAACATTTCAATATAAATAGCTAGTTTAGCTAGTTTAACATAATTATGTTTCTGTCTTCTCTTCTTTTTTTTCAAACTTTGCTAGCTTTCGCAACGAGTTTTGGTGTCAAAGCCGTAATGAAGACATCTGTCCTTCTGACCTGGGAGCTTCCAGAGAACTTCAAGTCTCAAGGGCTTTTTAAGGTGCGTAAAGTTAGCAAATGGTTGATATTTTTTGTAGGGTTTACCTTTTTCTTTAAATTTTGTACTTGTGCTACAAAGGTACTGAAAGCCAGTGTCACTCAGAATCTTTCCTTTACAACAACTTCTAAGTTTGGGAGGCGGAGTCTAGGGCGCCTTGGTTGATTAAATTAAGGAAAGTGGAAAATTATGCGAATTTTGCACTCTAGACTTACAAGAGTACTTTGCAAATCAAGTGAGTGTTTCTAATGCATTCGTTTATGGACTGACATAAAAGAAAAGAAAAAAATAATATAATACTAAAAGCCTGTATAGGAAACTCCATCTCTGATTCTCTAATCAAGGTAATTAGGTGGCAAACGCTAAACGTCCGAGGCTTTTAAGCGCTCTTTCTGCAAATTGACTCGGGTTTGAAGGAATCCACAAGCCACAGCATTACTCCATCGAGAAACATCTGGGAAATGTTTCCGTCAGGGTTAGCATGCATTTGGAGAGACTGTATGTCTTCATCACTGCACTGTCCATTACACTAATCCCATTAGTGCAGAAAAATCCTCTTCCATCTTGTCTAGCGACTGTCTATTATTTTATTTTACTTGAAGCTTCTTAAGTTTTGCATTTGAGCTCCGAGGCTTATGTCGCAAATAAGTACCAAAAGCGACCAGTAATGCATCTGATTCTTCAGAAGGTGTTGATTAATTTTCTGTAACAGCAGCTCTGACAGTAGTGCAGCTGCAAATCACAGGTTTTTATTAATATTAATGCGCTCGTTAAATTAATACGTTATCGTTTCTAGAGTAACGGCGCATTCATGGGGGACTTGTACGGCGGACGTGCCACTTAAACGGATTTTAAAATGTTTTCTGTAAGGAGATGTTTATGTAACGTTTATGGAAGGAGTCTCCAGTGTCAGCGCTTTGTATCGGTCAGAGATAAAGCTTTACGTTTTCTGACGTCTTCAGGACAGAGGAGGTTACGCTTTGCGGTTTCTCAGTATCTGCGTTTTGTTGTCTTCAAGAACAGCTTGTTTTGTGGACGTTATATGTAACAATAAACAGATAAAAAGTACTCGTTATTCTTTAATAATGAAAAAATTGGAATTGTTAGTAAATTGCTGTGGTATAAGAGGAATAAAAATAAAATGCTTTAGGATGGTAGCAGTAACTCCGCTTACGACATCATCCTGTTGTTGATTATTTTCCTATAACAGCATGATGCGGCATGTTTTATTCCTTAAGAACCGATTCAAATACATAATTTATTAAATGTAACATATAATAATATATTTTTAATCAGTAATGTTGAGAACTCATTATTTAAAATTAGTACAAATTATTTTTATTTATTTATTTGTTTTTGTTTGTTTGTTGTTGTGATCGTTCAAAACCATGATTATTTTTTGCTTTCAGTCACTTTTTAGGATTTTTAATTATATATTTTAAAAAATGACAAAAACAAAAAAAAAGCTTTTATGAATTTTCAGTAAATAAAAACAAGTGTACATTAATGCCGCGTCTTCGTCTCCCCTCGCTGTAGATTTTGTACAATCAGCAGAGCGTGGAGGTTCAGGGCAACATGAAGAGGAAGCTGATCACAGGCCTGAAGCCCGACACTAATTACTCGTTCGTGTTAATGAGTCGAGGGAACAGCGCCGGCGGACTGCAGCAGCAGGTCTCCATCCGAACTGCGCCGGATCTCCTCAAAACCAAACCCGTCCTCTTCAAAACCGACGAGAACAACGGAGGAAAAATCACCATCAACCTTCCCAAAGTGGCGACTACAGCACCGATCAGGTCAGGCACAGCACACAGAGAACTGACGATGGGTTCCTGTGGAGAATGTTCTCGCTACACGCTAGCTAAAGTTACCTCAGGAGGTTATTGCTAGCTAAATTTACCACAGGAGATTATTGCTAGCTAAATTTACCACAGGAAATTATTGCTAGCTAAAGTCACTACAAAAGATTGTTGCTAGCTAAAGTCACTACAAAAGAATGTTGTTAGATAAATTTACCACAGGAGGTTATTGCTAGCTAAAGTTACCTCAGGGGATTATTGCTAGCTAAAGTTACCACAGGAGGTTGTTGCTAGCTAAAGTTACCTCAGGAGATTATTTCTAGCTAAATTTACCACAGGAGGTTGTTGCTAGCTAAAGCTACCACTGGAGGTTATTGCTAGTTAAATTTATCTCAGGTGATTATTGCTAGCTAAAGTCACTACGAAAGATTGTTGATAGATAAATTTACCACAGGAGGTTATTGCTAGGTAAAGTTACCTCAGGGGATTATTGCTAGCTAAAGCTACCACAGGAGGTTATTGCTAGCTAAATTTACATCAGGGGATTATTGCTTGCTAAAGTTACCTCAGGAGATTGTTGTTAGATAAATTTACGTCAGGGGATTATTGCTAGCTAAAGCTACCTCGGGAGATTGTTGTTAGATAAATATACCTCAGGAGATTGTTGCTCATCTCAAGTCACCTCATCTGCACAAGAAAAAACATTATGATTGGGGAAATCTCTGATGGTTTCCATCACATAATGGATCTTAATAGGTTTAATGGTTTCCATTAGGGGTTTTCTGGTAAATATTAAATACCATCAGAACCTTCTTTCATGTGTAGATGATTAACAACAAAATAAAAAAAGGAACGATTAGGCTCCAACTACCATTATAGACCACTAGAAACACATCACAACCATTAGGAACCACTAGAAACCTCTAAAATTAATTTCAGACTTTTTTTTTTTTTTAGTTTGTTTTAATTCGTTCTTGTTGGTGAGTCACCAAACGACACACTTTTGATCTTTGGTTTAAAATGTATTTATTGTAAGATTTTCTCATTTATTCTCCATCAGCTCTCGCCATCAAAAACACGCGTCTGGAACGTTCACACACCGCTCGTGTTTATCTCCCGTCCTGTTACTGACGCTTTTCCTTCGTTCGGATCGTTAAATCCGTCGTATAAACCGAGTTCCCGTCCAAAATAAAGTCTGAGATCAGTCAGGCAGAAAGGCTGCGGTTGCCAGATGCGTATAAAACCCTCACGAAGTACGCAAGGAGTTTAGGAAACACACACACACACACACACACACACACACATCTTCTCACACACACATCTGCCAACTCAGCACTCACTTTCTCTCTCTTCCTCTACTCTCTCCTTCTTTTTCTCTTTTACTCTCCTTATTTTTTAATCTTTCACTTTCACTATTTTTCTTCCTTCTATTCTGTCACTTCTCCTAAATCTTTTCTTCTCTCTGTCTCAATTTTTTTAAATATTTTATTTCTCTTTCACTCTTTCTATCATTCTCTTATCATCTCTGTTCCATTTATTTAGTTGATTTATTACTTTTGTTGCTTTTTTATTTCACTCTTTCACTCGGACTGTATTTTCTTGCTCTCTACTTTACTCTCCTTCTTTTTCGTTTTCTTTCTTTTCTATCATTTTCTGCTCATTTCTGTTATTTCTTTCCTTTTCTTCCCTTCCACTTTTTTATTTCTGCCACTCAGCCCATATTTTCCTTTTTTTTTTTTTATTTCTTTTTTTCACCATCCGTATGTCTTTTTTCATCTCTTCTTCTCTCTATCTTTTATCTATCTTTCTACTTTCTTTTAATTTTCACTTACTTTAAACATTTTTCCTTTTCCTCTCTTCTTTTTTTTGTTTTCTTTAAATTTCTTCCTCTGTTCATGTTTTTTTTTTTGGGTCCTAGCTGAAGCTGTGCTAGCTAACGTTACCAGAGGAGATTACTGGATTAGTCATATATAACTAATGTTACCGCTTGAGGCATTTGCTAGCTTGCAAGCTAAAGTTACCACAGGAGATTATCGCTAACTAAAGTTACCACAGGAGATTATCTCTAACTAAAGTTACCACAGGAGATTATCTCTAACTAAAGTTACCACAGGAAATTATCGCCAGCTAAAGTTACCACAGGAGATTATCGCTAGCTAAAGTTACCACAGGAGATTATCGCTAGCTAAAGTTACCACAGGAGATTATCGCCAGCTAAAGTTACCACAGGAGATTATCGCTAGCTAAAGTTACCACAGGAGATTATCGCTAGCTAAAGTTACCACAGGAAATTATCGCTAGCTAAAGTTACCACAGGAGATTATCTCTAACTAAAGTTACCACAGGAGATTATCTCTAACTAAAGTTACCACAGGAGATCATCGCTAACTAAAGTTACCACAGGAGATCATCGCCAGCTAAAGTTACCACAGGAGATTAGCGCTAGCTAAAGTTACCACAGGAGATTATCGCCAGCTAAAGTTACCACAGGAGATTATCGCTAGCTAAAGTTACCACAGGAGATTATCGCCAGCTAAAGTTACCACAGGAGATTATCGCTAGCTAAAGTTACCACAGGAGATTAGCGCTAGCTAAAGTTACCACAGGAGATTATCGCCAGCTAAAGTTACCACAGGAGATTATCGCCAGCTAAAGTTACCACAGGAGATCATCCCTAACTAAAGTTACCACAGGAGATTATCGCTAACTAAAGTTACCACAGGAGATTATCGCTAGCTAAAGTTACCACAGGAGATTATCTCTAACTAAAGTTACCACAGGAGATTATCTCTAACTAAAGTTACCACAGGAGATCATCGCCAACTAAAGTTACCACAGGAGATCATCGCCAGCTAAAGTTACCACAGGAGATTAGCGCTAGCTAAAGTTACCACAGGAGATTATCGCCAGCTAAAGTTACCACAGGAGATTATCGCTAGCTAAAGTTACCACAGGAGATTATCGCCAGCTAAAGTTACCACAGGAGATTATCGCTAGCTAAAGTTACCACAGGAGATTAGCGCTAGCTAAAGTTACCACAGGAGATTATCGCCAGCTAAAGTTACCACAGGAGATTATCGCTAGCTAAAGTTACCACAGGAGATTATCTCTAACTAAAGTTACCACAGGAAATTATCTCTAACTAAAGTTACCACAGGAGATTATCTCTAACTAAAGTTACCACAGGAGATTATCTCTAACTAAAGTTACCACAGGAAATTATCGCCAGCTAAAGTTACCACAGGAGATTATCGCCAGCTAAAGTTACCACAGGAGATTATCGCTAGCTAAAGTTATCACCGGAGATTACCGCTAAATAAAGTTACCACAGGAGATTATCTCTAACTAAAGTTACCACAGGAGATTATCTCTAACTAAAGTTACCACAGGAGATCATCCCTAACTAAAGTTACCACAGGAGATTATCGCTAACTAAAGTTACCACAGGAGATTATCGCTAGCTAAAGTTACCACAGGAGATTATCTCTAACTAAAGTTACCACAGGAGATTATCTCTAACTAAAGTTACCACAGGAGATCATCGCTAACTAAAGTTACCACAGGAGATCATCGCCAGCTAAAGTTACCACAGGAGATTAGCGCTAGCTAAAGTTACCACAGGAGATTATCGCCAGCTAAAGTTACCACAGGAGATTATCGCTAGCTAAAGTTACCACAGGAGATTATCGCTAGCTAAAGTTATCACCGGAGATTACCGCTAACTAAAGTTACCACAGGAGATCATCGCCAGCTAAAGTTACCACAGGAGATTATCGCTAGCTAAAGTTACCACAGGAGATTATCTCTAACTAAAGTTACCACAGGAGATTATCTCTAACTAAAGTTACCACAGGAAATTATCTCTAACTAAAGTTACCACAGGAGATTATCTCTAACTAAAGTTACCACAGGAGATTATCTCTAACTAAAGTTACCACAGGAGATTATCTCTAACTAAAGTTACCACAGGAAATTATCGCCAGCTAAAGTTACCACAGGAGATTATCGCTAGCTAAAGTTACCACAGGAGATTATCGCTAGCTAAAGTTATCACCGGAGATTACCGCTAACTAAAGTTACCACAGGAGATCATCGCCAGCTAAAGTTACCACAGGAGATTATCGCTAGCTAAAGTTACCACAGGAGATTATCTCTAACTAAAGTTACCACAGGAGATTATCTCTAACTAAAGTTACCACAGGAGATTATCTCTAACTAAAGTTACCACAGGAAATTATCTCTAACTAAAGTTACCACAGGAGATTATCTCTAACTAAAGTTACCACAGGAGATTATCTCTAACTAAAGTTACCACAGGAGATTATCGCCAGCTAAAGTTACCACAGGAGATTATCGCTAGCTAAAGTTACCACAGGAGATTATCGCTAGCTAAAGTTACCACAGGAGATTATCGCTAGCTAAAGTTATCACCGGAGATTACCGCTAACTAAAGTTACCACAGGAGATCATCGCCAGCTAAAGTTACCACAGGAGATTATCGCTAGCTAAAGTTACCACAGGAGATTATCTCTAACTAAAGTTACCACAGGAGATTATCTCTAACTAAAGTTACCACAGGAGATTATCTCTAACTAAAGTTACCACAGGAGATTATCTCTAACTAAAGTTACCACAGGAAATTATCTCTAACTAAAGTTACCACAGAAGATTATCTCTAACTAAAGTTACCACAGGAGATTATCTCTAACTAAAGTTACCACAGGAGATTATCGCTAGCTAAAGTTACCACAGGAGATTATCGCTAGCTAAAGTTACCACAGGAGATTATCGCTAGCTAAAGTTATCACCGGAGATTACCGCTAACTAAAGTTACCACAGGAGATCATCGCCAGCTAAAGATATCACAGGAGATTATCGCTAACTAAAGTTACCAAGAAAGTTTTTTCTCCTTTATCTGTCTCTCCCTTTTTTTTTTTAACAGATGCCATTTATCCACTTTTACTCATCCCTTCTTCTCTTTCTACTCTCCCAGTTTACTTTTCTATCTCTTTCCTTTTGCTCCCCAATTCTATTCCTTCCTTTCTTTTCTCCCTCTGTGTCAGTCCCTTTCTCTCTCTCTCTCTCTCTCTCTCTCTCGCTCTCTCTCTCTCTCTCTCTCTCTCTCTCTCTCTCGCTCTCTCTGTATATTTTGAGTCACTTCAGTGTTTTGCTCCTGCAGAGAAAACGTCATTTCTCTCAGACGTCCTGCCGCTTTGATTTCCGTGACCGAATCGTTTTTCCGTGATCGACCCTCAGGAGAAAACTTTAGGCTTTTATAAACGAGAGCAAAAAAAAAATTCTGGAGCAATAATCTTTACTCTGCTCTGTGTGTGGAAAATGACAGGTTAAGGAACGAAAGACAAGAAATTCTTTCTTTCTTTCTTTCTTTCTTTGCTTCCTTCCTTCCTTCAGCACACCCCCTCCTTATACGCTTCCTCTCTTTTTTCTTTCTCCCCCTTTTCATCCTTCTTCCTCTCATCCATCTTTCCTTTTTTTAATTCCTTCTTTCTCGCTTTTAATTACACATTCCACATCTTTTTTTTCCTTCTGCCTTCCTTCATCGCTTCTTCTCGTCTTTCATTCCTTGACCTTATACCTTTTTTAGTTTTCTCTCCATTCTTTCCCTCTTTTTAGACTTTGGTTTTGCTTTCCTTGTCTTTTTTCTCCCCCCCCCCCCCCCCCCCCCCCTTCCATCCTGTTAATTTCTCCTGCTTTCCTTCCACAACCATTTCTTCTGATTCTTGTCACATTCGTAGTTCCTTACTTTTTCTTTTTTTTTTCTTTTTTTTTTTCAAATTTTCCTCCTTTCTTCTCTTTCCTTTCCCTGATCTCTGAACTCTTATCACCTGTCTGAAGGTGATTAATGTGATGAACTCATTACCGGAAAATCAGGCATCAGAGTGATTTTTTTTTTTTCCCGCTTCATGCGAATAATGGATGATATTCCACTTTTAGAGCAAAATTTACAGGACGAGACTCTGTGGGCTGATTGTGTGTGTGTGTGTGTGTGTGTGTGTGTGTGTGTGCAGTTGGTATTACATCGTGGTCGTGCCGGGATCGCTGACATCATCACGCAGGTGGGAAAATCCGGATGAAATGGAGCTTGATGAGGTGAGTCCAAATAATAATAATAATAATAATAATAATAATAATAATAATAATAATATTAATCACTGTGCGCATAAATTAATTAATTAATTAAATAAATAAATAGAACTGGAGGAAAGTAAAAGGCAAGTACAAATAATAAGAGAAAAGTAAATTTTTTATTTAGCAAAGGTTACAGGTGTAGGAAGAAAGGAAAGGAGAAAGTGGGAGGAATGGAGGAAGAAAAGGATGATGGAAGATATGAGAGGGAAGAATGGGAGCAAGGGGAAGGAAAGAATACAAAGACAATAGAAAGAAGGGAGAGGAGGAGCGACAAAAGAAGTGAAAAAGGGAGGGAAAGGAGGGAAGATAGAAAAGGTGGGAAAGAAAGGTTGGAAAAAGAGGAAAAAATGAAGGGAGCATGAAGAAGAAGAGGATGAATATACAGCATGCAAGGGAGGAAGAAAGGAATCGAGGGAGGATTGGAAATTCCAAGAAAAGGGTGGAAAGAAGTGATAGAAAATCAGAAGGAAGGAAATAAGAGAAAAAGGAAGGAAGGAATTGATGAATGAAGAAAAAATGAATGAAGGAAAAAAAACAATAAGGAAAGGAAGGACAGAAAGAAGCGATAGCAAAAGGAAGAGTGGTAAGAAGCGAGAGAAAAAGGAAAAGAAGAGTAGAAAGAAGCAATAGAAAAGGGAAATAAGAAAGAAAGGAGAGAAGCGATAGAAAAAGGAATGAAGAATGAAACAGGAAAGAAGAGAGGGAAAAGAAAGGGAGGATGAGTGAGCAGAAGAGAGGGAGGTTAGGAGGAAAGAAAAAAATTAAAGGAAAAGAAAACAAAGGAAGGAAAGAAATGATAGAAAAGGGGAAGGTAGGAAAAGAGGAAAGAAAGAAGGAAAAGAAAGGAAGGACAAGAGAAAAAAGGAAGAAGGAAAACATTAGTAAACGAGGGAAGGATGGAAAGAAGAGAAAAGAAGGGATATAACATGTTTAGCTACCGAAGGAACGGAGGAATAACCCTAGATCGCCATGGCAACATACGAGTTATTATGGGCTGTATGTTATGACTATAACGCGTCACTCGTCTCCGCTTCTCTTTTTCTTCTCGTTAGCTTCTCGAGGTCGGCAAAGGTTCTCCGCCGAGGCACCGTCGTCGTCGGCGGTACACTGAAATTCCGAGAGCGTACATCGCCGCCAAGCTGGAATACCTTCCCGAGACGTTCACGCTCGGAGATGAGCAAAACTACAACGGCTTCTACAACCGCCCGGTGCCTAGCAACCAGCCGTACCAGTGCTTCGTCATGGCCGAGATGAAGGAGCAGCACCTTTCCAGCGCCAACGAGAAGCAGGTACACCTCCACACCTCCACACCTCTGTGCCACACCTCCTCACCTCCACACCTCCATGCCACATCTCCATGCCATGCCTCCTCACCTCCACACCTTCATGCCACATCTCCTCACCTCCACACCTCCACACCTTCATGCCACACCTCCTCACCTCCACACCTCCACACCTTCATGCCACACCTCTGTGCCACGCCTCCTCACCTCCACACCTCCATGCCACATCTCCATGCCATGCCTCCTCACCTCCACACCTTCATGCCACACCTCCTCACTTCCACACCTCCATGCCACACCTCCGTGCCAAACCTCCTCACCTCCTCACGTCCACACCTCCATGCCACGCCTCCTCACCTCCACACCTCCATGCCTTCACAACTCCACACCTCCACACCTCCATGCCTTCACACCTCCTCACCTCCACACCTCCATGCCTTCACACCTCCTCACCTCCATGCCTTCACAACTCCACACCTCCACACCTCCATGCCTTCACACCTCCTCACCTCCACACCTCCATGCCTTCACACCTCCTCACCTCCACACCTCCATGCCTTCACACCTCCTCACCTCCACACCTCCACACCTCCATGCCTTCACACCTCCTCACCTCCACACCTCCACACCTCCATGCCTTCACACCTCCTCACCTCCACACCTCCACACCTCCATGCCTTCACACCTCCTCACCTCCACACCTCCACACCTCCATGCCTTCACACCTCCTCACCTCCACACCTCCACACCTCCATGCCTTCACACCTCCTCACCTCCACACCTCCATGCCACGCCTCCACACCTTCATATCCCCACACCTTTACACCACCACACCTCAACAACTACATACTTCCACACCTCCACGCCTCCACATCTCCATGCCACATCTCCATGCCACATCTCCACGCCTCCACACCCGGGCACTCGCCTCGCGGAGGAGGAGTCTACGGGGAACCGGGTTCTCTAATGAACACCGCTCACAACTGACGTGTTTACGAAAGGTCACGGCTAATTGGGTCGCGCCGGAGAAACGCTTGTCAATTACTACGTTAAGTGTTAGCATGTGTTGATGTTAGGGCGGACATTTACACACACACACACACACACACACACACACTCGTGCATTGTAATGACTTTGTGCATCTGGATGTTTAATAATCAGCACTTGTTTGTGTGTGTGTGTGTGTGTGTGTGTGTGTGTGTGTGTGTGTGTGTAGTGCCCTTCTTAGGCACCCTAAAAAGTGCGCAGAATTAGAAAATATTTTGGAAATAATTTGAATATTTTGTTTTTTCTTTCTTCTCTTTTTCTTTCCTCCCCAATTTCTGTCATTCTTTTCCTTCTTTTCTCCCTAAATAGTTTTTTATTCCTGTCTTCATTCCTCCTTCCTTCATACCTTCATCCAATTCTTTTTCTTTCTTTCTTTCTTTCTTTCTAATACCATTCCTTCCACCACAATTCCTTACTTTATGTTCTTTATTCCTCCTCCTTCCTGTCTCTATCTCTTACTTTCTCCATCCATTTCCCTTCTTCTGTTCATCCACTCATTTCCTTACTTTGTTTTCCTTTCTTCTTTCTTTCCCTTTTCCTTCCCTCCTCCTTTTTCTTCTTTACTTTCTCTCTCTATCTTTCCTTCATCCTTTTATCCAGTTCTTTCACTTTTTTCCTCCTCCTTTTTTCTAACAGCCATTCCTTACTCTATTCCTTCCTTTCTTCCTTCTTTTATCTTTCTGTCCATTTTTTCATTCTCCCCTTCATTCCTTTCCTTCACCTTCCTTTTCCTTCCTTTTTCTTTTTCTTCATCCATTCATTTCTTTCTCCTTCTATTTCCTCACTTCCTCTCTTTTTTGTAATGCTAATCTTTCCACTGTGCCTTATGTTCTTCCCTCATTCTTTTCCTCCCTTTACTCTCCACTGATCTTTCCTCTTTTTCCTCGATCCCTCCTTTTAATAAAATCAGTAAACAATGAGACAGTATGAGTAAAACACACACACACACACACACACACACACTCCGGTTTTGACTTTGTGTTATTTAGTATACAGTAAAGGCGACTTCTCTTACAAAACACACAAGTCGGATTTGAGGCGGAGCCCATGGCCATGTGGTGCGTCGGGACCTGTGTGTGTGTGTGTGTGTGTGTGTGTGTGTGTGTGTGTGTGCCTCATAAAAAAAAAAATAAAAAAAAAAAGACAGCGCAGCTCTGGGGCCAAAAACAATAGACTCAGCGTTTAAAAATGGCTTATAATTCATCAGGAACGACAGACGAGAGAGAGAGAGAGAGAGAGAGAGAGAGAGAGAGACAGGGGTCACATGAACACACCAAACAAAACCAGGTGTGTGTCTGTAAAACACGATCGTTTACACACGTGAGGACGAAGAGAGAGGATTAAAGAAAGACAGAGAGATGTGACGTGTGTGTGTGTGTGTGTGTGTGTGTGTGAGCTGGAGAGGGTGAGGTGTTGAGGTTAGAGACGGCCTGCAGCAGCTGTCTGTTTCTGCCAGATAAAGCGTTAGCATTGGCGTTAGCCTACAGCATGGAGATGATCCTCATCAAGGACAAGACGCACTATAATGTGTGTGTGTGTGTGTGTGCGTGTGTGTGTGTGTGTGCATGTGTGTGTGTGTTTTGGGTTTTCTCCAAATAACTCCAGTTATACTCTTCATTCGTTCCTGCATTCTTCCGTTCTTTCCTTCCTCTTTACCTCTTTTCCTCCTTTTTTCCTCCATTTCTTTTTCCATCATGTGTCCTTCCTTTCCTCTTACTAATATGGAATATATAAAATTATAGTCACATCATCACATCATCACATCTCCACATCACCACATCTCCACATCACCACATCTCCACATCACCACGTCCTCCACATCCCCACATCTCCACATCACCACATCTCCACATCACCACGTCCTCCACATCACCACATCCTCACATCATCACTTCTCTACATCATCACATCTCCACATCATCACATCTCCACATCACCACATCACCACATCCCCACGTCCCCTTGTCCTCCACATCCCCACGTCCGCCACATCACCACGTCCTCCACATCACCACGTCCTCCACATCACCACGTCCCCACGTCCTCCACATCACCACGTCCTCCACATCACCACGTCTCTACATCACCATGTCCTCCACATCACCACGTCCTCCACATCACCACGTCCTCCACATCACCACGTCTCTACATCACCATGTCCTCCACATCACCACGTCCTCCACATCACCACGTCTCTACATCACCACGTCCTCCACATCACCACGTCCTCCACATCACCACGTCCTCCACATCCCCACGTCTTCCACATCACCACGTCTCTACATCACCACGTTCCCACATCACCACTCCACATAAGCACGTCCTCCACATCACCACGTCCTCCACATCACCACGTCCTCCACATCACCACATCTCTACGTCACCATATCACCACTTCTCCACGTCTCCACATCACCACGTTCCCACATCACCATGTCACCACATCCCTACATCCTCACATCACCACGTCTCCACATCTCCACATCTCCACATCACCACGTCTTCACATCAACATGTCTTCACATCACCACTTCACCATTTCTCCACATCACCACATCACCACATCATGTCACTATGTCGCTTGTCTCCTCCAGCTAATATCTCATTTGTCTCCCATTTGTGTCTTCGCCTTCTGCAGCTAAAGAAAGCTCGTCTTCCTTCTGTCTTCCGTCTTCCTCCTCCCTTTTCTCAGCCGAGCTCTTTGTCATGTCCGTGAGAGAAGATCGGATCTCCACCAGCAGGGACACGTCTCATTTTTGACACCTTCCTTATTTTTTTGCCGTTTCTTCTCCCATCCTTTATATTATTTTTCTTTCCACAGCTTTGCTTTCTTTGTCCGTTCTCGGCACACACACACACCGAGAGATCGGGAGACGGGGCCGATGGTAACGTGAGGTCACCCTCTGGGTGGAGAGGAAACTTATTAACAATGTTCTTTGAGAGTGTGTGTGTGTGTGTGTGTGTGTGTGTGTGTGTGTGTGTGAGACGTACTTGAAAGAATCCTCACGCCGGGTAATCCCTGCAGAGGGCTTTCGCAGTCGGTCTTACTCTGAAAGACGGATGATTGACACATTCTCTGTGTGTTCACATTCTGGTGCAATCCTCAATCCCCAGTTTATTAAAGAACGACACATTGTACTTTTTATCCATTTATTGTTACATTTAATGTCGCGGAACGTCCGTGGAGCAATGTCATGTTCCAGAGAAACCGTAAAGAAGCGTAAATGCCTCTGTGCCTCTGTCCTGAAGATGTCTGAAAACGTAAATTTATAGCTTTACCTCTGACTGACACGGACGAAGTGCTGACACTGGAGACTCCTTCCATAAATGTTAAAAAAATAAATAAATAAATAAGTTCAGCCCCTCACAGTTCAGCGATTGCATGTAATCGCTGATCTGTGTACGAGTCCCTGTGAATGAGCTGTTGCTATAGAAACGATAACGTATTAGAACGAGCGCATTAATGTAAATATAAACCTGTGATTTTCAGCTGCACTACTGTCAGAGCTGCTGTTCTAGAAAACTAATCAACACCTTCTCTTCTGACCAATCACAATCCAGAATCCAACAGCGCTGCGAGATAAGCATTAAGGCACAGCGAGGGTTAGCTAGCTAGCTTGCTGTCTTGAAGCTTGAGCATTAAACTTTGTTTTTTTATTTATTTATTTAGTAAAAAGATTTATTAATATCTACCTATTTGTTTGTTTGTGTGTAGGTTTATTTATTTACAAGTTTACAAGTTCACTAGGCTAAAGTTAACCAAAATGGAGGTCATCTCAGCGCGAAATATAATTATCCACCACTGAAAGTAAATTTTTAAGTAAATTTTTTGATTTTTTGAAGGTTTTTTTTTTTACGTTTTATGTTCTTCCGCTCCTTTATGTGTACAAACCGTAAACGATATAAATGACGATGGAATCATGTTGAAGTAAATGTCATGAGTATACAACAAATGATCAACTAAAAACGCTTTTTTAATTTCAGAAAAAAATAATTTCGTAGCAAAAACGAGCGATTTATTTGGATTCAGTATGAATCAAGTTATAATTAAAGCTACAAGCACTAGCCCCGCCCCTCAGCATGATGTCATCCATTCGTAACGTTTCATATCAGTTATTTTCCGAGAGTTTATATTAACTCTTAACTTAATTCTTTCTCTCTTTTCTGTCGTTCCTGCAGCGCGTTTTCTCCTCCAGCCCGTACTCGGACCCGGTGATGGTGGAGAGCGGCAGCGTGGCTCGCAGCGTGGATTCTCCTGAGATGTTGTGGGTGATGGGGCCGGTCCTCGCCGTGGTGCTCATCGTCAGCATCGTCATCGCCATCATCCTCTTCAAAAGGTGAGGCGTCTTCGACAGCTCGCTCTTTTCTCTTTCATTCGTTTGTTTCAGTCTCAGGAAACATCAGCCTTGTTTTTAATGACACCGACTTACAGAAATCTGATCGATATCCACTTTAAACTTTAAAAATGTTTAAACTTCTTACTACGTCAACATAAACGCTATGAGTAGTGATGTCAGAGTAGGCGGGGCTAATTTCTTAAAGCAGAAGTACTAGCAGTGGGAAAAATAACATGAAAAATGCAATTAACTACGAAAAAATTAAAGAATTAATTTATTTTCAAAAACTCGTAAAATTTTATGTGAAAAAATATAAATGGACTAAACAGAATTTAAAAAAAGAAATTATTTCTTTATTTATTTTCTTACCTTTCCGTTCTTTTTTTTTTCTTTTTAATTAAAATTTGAAAACATTGAAATTATATTTTATATTAATATATTTGTTTTACATGTAAACAAGGAACTAAATATAAAAATTGATTTTTAAAAAACTGAAATCGAAATTCCTCTTTCTTTTCTTTCTTTCTAACGTGTATATTTATATTAATATATTTGTTTTTAAGTGTAAACAAACAACTAAAATAGATAATAGAACAGAATAGAATATTAAACATAAAAATAAAATATTTATATTTTAAAAAGGCTGAAACTGTGCTTAACAGTTAAAATGAGATGTCCTAAAAATAAAAAAATATATATATATATATATATATAGGTTTATTTATTTGTGGAAGCAAACAACTAAAACTGAAAATATAATAAAATCTTTAAAACTTGAACATAGAATTTTTTTTAAAAAAAAATTTAAATGAAAACTATGCTTAACAGTTAAATTGTGATTTTTTTTCCCTTTTCTTTCTTTCTTTATTTGTTTTTCCTTTTTTACAATAAAAAATTAAATGTTAAAATTTATTTAATGTTAATATATTTGTGTAAACAAACAATTAAAATGGAGAATAGTGTAGAATATTTAAACTTTAACATAGAAATGAAATATTTTTTTAAAAAATTATGCTTTTTAAGACTTTTTTGTTCTTTTTCTTTCTTTAATATTTGAATGTTTTATATATATTATATATTTATATATAAATGTTTTATATATATATATATATATATATATATAAAACAACAACATAGATAAAATATATCATAGAATAAGAATAACTATGCTTAACAGTTAATGTTATTTTTATTTATTTATTTTTTTAAACTTAAACTTAAAGCCATCTCTCTATTTTTAATATTTTTTTAATTCTACCTGTATATGGGAACGTAACGAGCCGTATGTGTTTATATATCGTTTATAACGCAGTGTGTAATATTGTGTTAATTCTGTGAGTCAGTAAGTTAGACTTTGCTTTTTTATCCAACAAGAAAGAAAAAGATGTTTTTTATAAGATCTTTATAAGCTCAGAAGTGTGTGTGTGTGTGTGTGTGTGTGTGTGTGTGATGATACACATACGGAAGTAATGATAATGTCAGTAACAGACACAGAGCAGTAAAGATTATTATCCTGTTATGTTTACTCTTTCATAAAAGTTGGTCGCTTGTTTCCCATCTAAAGCTCGCTACGTCTCTGAAGGTTACTGAAGGTTGTTCTTTTCTTTTTCAGTTTCTTTTAGTCTTTCTTTTTTGTTCTTTTCTGTTTTTTTGCTTTATTACATTTTCTTTCTTTGTTTTTCTTGCACTTTTTCACTTTCTTACTTTTTTTTGTTCTTCTGTGCTTTTTTTTTTGCTTTATTGCACGTTCTCTTCTTTTTATTTCCTTTTTTCTTTCTTGTTTCTTTCTTTCTCTTTAATTTTAACTTTTTATATTCTTTCTTTTTTTGTTATTTTGTGCGTTTTGTGTTTTTACACGTTCTTTCTTTTCTTTTTTCTTTCTTTCTTTCTTTCACTTTTTATTTTCTTTAATATTCTCTTGCCTTCCTTCCAGCCACCCTTTTATTTCTTACTCTTCTTTTGTCTTCTGTTGTTATTTTAATTTTTTCCACTTCTTTCTTTCTTTCTTTCTTTCTTTCTTTCTTTCTCCTTTTTTGCGTTCTTACACTTTCTTTCCTTTGTTTTTTTTTTGTCTTTTTGTCTCTTTCCAATTTTTTCATATTCTGTTAATTACTCTTTTATTTCCCTTCATTGCTTCTCTTTTGCTCTTTTTGTTCTTTTTCCTCCCTTTTATCTAGACTTCCACTTCTTTTCTCTTTCCTTCATTCTTTCTAGTCTGTCGTTCCTTTTGTCCTTCTTTCCTTTTAACTTCTTTCCTACTTTTTTTTAACGTCCTGTCTGATGTTGCTTGATCTCGTAGCAGAATGTTAAATCTAAACCCAGGATGAGTGTGTGCACCTGTATCGTGTCATTCCTCTTCTTCTCTTTGTTTGTGAAATCGGCAAGAATCTTTCAGCTACGTATCTGTATTGTTTTTTTTTTTTTTGGACGGTCACTAATCCTGCGTATCTCTCGCTCTTTCTGCTCCGTGCGAACAGCAAGCAGGAGAGGTAGGTGTTCTCGCATCAGGGTTTCTATTTCTCTTCTACTTCTATTCCTCCATCTCTTCTCACTCATCCATCCACCTCGCTATTGGACACTGGGTCTGTGGGTGGGATGCGATTCTCCGGTTTGTTCAAAATAAACATAAATAAATCAATATTTTTGCATAAATCGATATTTCACCTCGGAACCCCGGTGTCCATGAGTAGATCGAGTTCTCACACAGAAGCATGCTGGTGTTCAGTCGTGGAAAATATTTTCTCCGAGCAGAAATGCGCATGATTCTGTCAAACGACCAATCAGACAACAGATTTCTTTTATATTCAAGCTAACATTAGCTAAATACACTTCAAGATATTAGCAAAATCTAGATAGCAATCTACCTAGCAAGACAAAAAAACAGAAACTCATAGTTAGCATAAATAATAAAACTAGCCTAAATATCAAGTAAGCAGTGAGTGTAATAAAATTGGTATCTAGAAAGCTAGCAAAGAAATAGAAGATTAGCATTAACTAGTTCTAATAATTTGTCTCATGCACAATTATTTTGTCAGTATACATCTGTTCAATAAATACTTATATAAGAAATTAGTTATATTGATATTAGACACTAGCTAAATTGGATTTTTTTTTAATTCATAAAATACAAGTTTAATTTCCATGGGACTGATGGTCTAGATAATGCTAGCTTTCTGTTTATCTAGCTTACCCTATTCAGTTTATAGTTACATTAAATAGTTGATGCTATTTTAGGCTAATAAAAGATGATTCTAGCTAACTTTAAGTTTCTATGCATTGTAGCTTAGCATTATTAATACGTGGAACAGTGATTAGCTTGGTTTTGATTGGTCATGTGACTGAATCATTTATAATCAGTTCTGTTCTAAGAAAATTTTTTAAATAACGTAAAAAGTCTCTGTGCTCTTGTGCAGTGGCATCTCGTGTGTTTGTGTGTGTATATATATATATATATATATATAAATTATAAATATATATATAATTTTTTTTGTATCATGCATTGTTGATCCTCATCTTTTCTTCTCAAGGTGACTGGGAGCTAGTGCGCTAACGTAGCCTTTGTGGCGCTTCACCTGGGCGCTGAATAGCCCCATTGTAAAGTAAATGCCAGACTGGCGGGTGGTGAAAATAGAAATGTTCCCATCGTCAAAGCTGACATTTCCTTCGGCGAGACCATTCTGTTGCTCTTTTCCTTTTTTCGACTACTCAATCTGCAGATGAACAAAAAGAGGCCCGTTTCACTGAAACCGAACCGAAACCGGGGCTTTTAGGCTGCTGGGTTTGTGTTAGAACATCGCTGAGGCATGGAGATGATCGAGTTCACGAGCCCGGCGTCTTCACAGTCGAAGACTTAAAGCTAAAAGTTACATCAGTATTTACGTGAAGAAAGTTTCTCGTATTCAGAGTCGGTTTACGCACTTGCTCAAGTCTGTTTTTATGAGCTCAGGTTCAGATTATTAAAATTTCCTGCATGAAGTTCACACCTCCAAGGTTGCTCCATTTTGTTGTCCGAGACGAGGTTCTTCAACTGGGTTCTTCTAAACACAAACACTCGCCTTTAAAACTGAAAAAAAAAAAATCAAGGATAGAAAATACGGTCTAAAAAAGAAGGAATAAAATTTGCTGTCAGCTGTAGTATGATGTAACATAAAAGCAAAAGACAATTTAAAAATGAAAAATAAAAACTCTTAATACGATGACATACAGTATGAATGAGAAGATTTTGCGAGCGTTGAGATAAATCTAACAGGAGTCTCGTGTATCAACAATATATTACTACATGAATAGTCCTAGTTGTAATTATCACATTAAATTATCACACTGCGAAACAAAATGGCTTCCGCGCTCATTATTCAGCAGCGCGTAGAATAGCACTTGATCCAGCACAGACTGTTAATTCGCATTTGGTTTATTTTTTATATTGTGCTCTGATATAAAGTTCCTCAGCTAAATCGAGGCCATGAAATCATAATGTGTGTTTGAGATGCAATCTACGTTGAAATAATTATATAATTCTAATGTTTGTGTTAATTTGATGCGCTCTCCTGGAAAGAAAACGCGTCCACAGTGTGAAGGATAAGCTGACCAAGCGCTCATCTGCTACACTTCCTTTAAAAGAAACTTTTTTTTTCATTTTATTCAGAAATAATTCCCTCCCTGAGATAAGCGATGTCTCTGAGTCACATTTATGTATTTAATATTCCATGGTGTTTTTTGAGTGTATTTACAGCCGAAACATAAATGCGTAAATTTCAGCATGACGTATCGTGGTTACGTGAAACTGTCACATGGTGGCGCTGGACTTAATACTGCTCCTCACGCAAGAAAAATGCGCTGACGTTCAACAGAGACACGCCTCTTTTTTACTCAGACTCCGCCCCCTGTGCGTAACTCTCGCCTCTGAATACGGTACTTAAGAAATTTTTGCTGCGTTTGGTGTTCTCATTTCTAGACGTGTGTGTGTGTGTGTGTGTGTGTTTCCTCTCACAGTTTCCTCTAGCACCTGCTAGTGCATTAGCCGCTCTATCTGCAGGTGCGTGTGCGTCCATGCCGTAATTACTCAGCTGATGTGCTAATTACCCACATGCCCTGTTTTCCTCACAAACAAGCTACGCCGTATTTAGCGAGCATGCTAAACCGAGCCGGCTCAAGTGCTCGCTGCAGCTGTCGCGTCTCAATCAGCGTCCTTCAGGGAATCGTGCGGGATTTTTTTACGTGTTTCCGCCACGTGCGTTTATTCCCCTGACCACACACCCAGTGTCTGGATTTAGCTCGTCTCAATCATGTCAATGGAGTTGTTGTTTTTTATTTAAATCCAAAATTGCTACATGAGCGCTAACCACAACATCACTTCCTGTCTCACAGGAAGCGAGCGTCTCCGTTGCCTAAAGACGAACACTTGAGCGGGGTGAAGGACTCCCTCCTGGCTAACTCGTCTGATCCCGTGGAAATGAGGAGAATCAACTATCAGACGCCAGGTAACTTTTTTTTTTTCCTCAGATTTTCGTCACCATGGTGGATTTCTGTCACGTTAATTTTACTTTTTTTCATTTTTTAAATCGATGTATATTTTTAAGCAGCTTCTACATAATTCATGGTCCATTTTGGTTCATTACAGTATTTCATGATAAAGATTCAACATTATCTTTAACAGGAGATGAGATGATTCCTGTGTTTGTTTTTTTTTTTTTTTACTTTTTTTTTTAAAATAAAAAATAAATGAATATCAATTTTTTTCATTAGGTTTCAGATTATGCAAAGTGCCAAGTCCACTTTTACTATGCTCATAACATTCTGATGTTACTATTTTTTTTATTGTTTTTAATCATCGATTGATTGAAATTAGAATTGTTTTGATTCCGTCAAGGTGCTATTTATTTATATATATAATTTTTTGTTTTATTTATTTACTTGAGCATTTTTGTCAGTAATCTTTATAAATATTCAATGCAAGAACTGATCGGAAAGTCCTCGTAAATGTTTATAGTTTTTTTACAAACCTTTTCTGCGCGTCATCTAGCTATTAATTTCGCACTACATCTCGCTGAATTATTTCGTGAATGCACATCTCACACTAAAAATATCGTAAATATACGAAATTGTGACGTAGCTCATGAAATATAAAGGTGTAAGTGCCTTTGATTTGGTTTATATTCTTATTTATTTCTCAGGTTTATTTTTTATACTTAGATTTGAAAAAAGTAATGAAAATATATTATTGATATGTTATAATATTTAAATAAATTTGAAAATGAATCATTTCCGACAAATTTTAATTCAACGTGATTAGAAAAATAAAAATTGAATATACTCAAATATATACAGTGTTGATGTTTCCTACAAATGTAGTCAATTAGCTAAGATATTTTTGGTGTGTGAGGTTTTTTTTTTTAATTTATTTATTTTTTTTTTTAAGTAGAAAGGTTGTTTCTGATGCTGTTACACACCGTTATTTATAGACGAAAGGACAAAGTCGCACAGATTAAAAAAACTTTTGTAGCACAAACAATAAATCCAAAGCAGAGTTACGCTCTTTGTCTTTTTTTTTTTTGTTTGTTTTAACCAAAGTGTGTAATTGGAGGCTGTCAGATTGTAAGCACAGGCTCGGTTGTCTTTTTTATTTTTAACTAAAGCGCTGCAGTTAAGTGTTTTTATTCAGCCTGAGTGTCATCTCGATTCATTTAGCAACAATAAATCAAGTTATTTTAAGAAATGATTCATCAAACAGCTCCCATCTTCCTCTTTAACTTTCATTCCTTCTCTCTCTCTCTCTCTCTCTCTTTCTTTCTCTTTATCTATACTATGCCATTTTCCTTTCATTATAAGCCCAGTGGGACCAATCGCGCTTAATTTATTTTCAAAACCTCCATTCTCCTCTCCTCTTCTCTTCTCTTCCCTTCTCTTCTATCTGAATGCCTTTAACGATCGCACGACTCGTCTTTAATTAGCCAAATGTGAATATTTTTGTTTTCCTCCCACACTAAAAGCTGTTTAAGTCTTTAATTAGTGTGGAAGAGGGTGGATCCCCTGCTTGTTCATCAAGAGTGGAAAAGGATCAGCCAAGCGTTAAAATGGCTACTTTGGCTTAAAGTCACTTCTCTTTTTTTTTTTTTTTTTTTTTTCCAGCTCTTAAAAGGATCTCTGTTCATCATCAAAATCCTTTACACAATCCTCGTCACTTCATTAGCGCTCCTGCTTTATGATTGTCAAGCTGAGCGTGAAGGAGAACAAGAATTTTAAAAAAAAAGAAAGAGAAAATGTCATCTCCTGCTTTTTCTTTCGCTCGCCCACTTCGCTAACGGGTCACATGACCTCCCCGCCGGGTTATCACGGATCACGAGCTCGTAACCATCGCAAGCGCAACCCTCCGGCGTCATGTTTCTGATTCACACCTGATATAAATCAGAGACAGGCTCGATTAAAGCGGCTGTCTGTCGCTCCGTTGGCTTGTGCATTAGCGCCGTAGCTCATCCGCAGTCGTGTCCCTTTCCCATTTCACACGTTTCACTCCTGACCTTCGCTAATTTACCCACAGCAATGCTAATCCACTTTACACACTTTACAACAACTGTTACACACAGACTTGTTGATCCACCTGCATACGAACAAATTTATTCAAAAATTTATTCAACATTAACACAAGGAATGTGGTGTTCGTGGAAAATGTTCGTATCCCAAGTTTCGCTCCTGAGTTTTATTAATCGATGTATAAGCAGACGCACTAATGTGACCCTCGATTGATCGGCTTCGATTTGTGTAATTAACGTAAAAAAAAATAACGATTAAATCACTTAGTCGTTTCAGTTACACGCTAGTTTAATGAAAGAAAACGATTCCGAAACAAATCCATAAACTAAGACAAATAAAACTACTCATTCAATTAAAGGCAAAAGTAATGGCGCCCTATAAAAGGAGAAAGACTTGGCTTGTACCTGTGGTAGGCAAAGCGCTGCAGTGGCTGAGCTGCATTACTGGAAGATTGCGCTTACGAGTTTCCGTTTAGTCGCCATTTTGTCGTGATTTTTTTTTTTCAGATCTCTGTGAGCTTTGCCTTTTATGGAGTTAGATGTAAATGTGCCATGAATGCGCTTGATAATTTACAGCTAATTGCTGTTTACGAACATACAGACACTTGCTAACGTAATTGTAGTATTACGCTTTGTTTTTTTTCCTCTCCTAGTTAGCTGTGATTGTGTTACATACATTAAGAAAAAGCGAATAAATATGTGCTCAGTCAGATTTAATAGGAAATCCTGCATAGTTTACGTAAAAATATTTAGTTGCTCGTCAAAACACGATTTTGTTGCTTGCGTTAAATTTAGATTTTAATTTAAACTGACCAATTGAGCTAGAATTAACATGTTCAGTGTACTTATCAACACACACAACACACTGATTTCCATTTGACTAATGGATAGCGTTTTCTGATTTAATGTTTTATATTTTTATATATTTTAAAATCTGTTCATTTTTTAATCCTTGATTTTTTTTTTATTTTTATTTATATATCATTTATTTTAGAATTGCATTCTGTGCATTTATCTTTTTACACTCATTTTGTGTAGTTATATTTTCTATATATTTTTTTTTTATTTTATCCTTGTGAATTCTTTTAGATGATTTATTTTTAATTAATTTTTCACTACTTGATTTTACAGCACTTTGAGCTATATATGAAAAGTGCTCCGTAAATAAATAAACAATCAAACAACAACAACAACAATAATAATAATAATTATAATAGTAGTAGTAGTAGTAGTAGTAGTATGCTCTATAATAGTTATATTAATATTATTATTTATGTATTTATTTATTATTTATTATACTTTCCGAGATTGCTTATACTTCACACGCTCGGAACAGCATTCCTCGTTAAACGTGCGAGGTTTAATGCATCTTCTCATCGATCTGCTTCAGTCGGCTCTCGGGTTTAATTCCCTGGACGTTTTCCGGGAATTAGCAGTCAGCTGTGTGTGTGTGTGTGTGTGTGTGTGTGTTGTAAAATTCATGACTTTCCCACTCTGCATGAGAGTTGTGCTCTGCCTAATTGACTGTGTCGTTGAACGCAGCTTTCCTGTATTCACCATTAACCTGCCAACATCCTGCGTGTTTTATTGCCGATTTTTGAAACGAGCGCACTCGATTCGATCGCAGGCTGTGGCGTTCCCGAGCACAACTCTCAGGCGTTTATCCCGGCGGCTTGGAGGCTTCTTGAAATTGATAGCTTTTTATTTTTCTTCTTCTTTTTTTCCTTCCTCGTCTTCTCTCTGCAGGTCCCAGCACCTCCTGCTGCCCCGACACTCCAAGTTAGTTCCTGCTGTGTCTCTGCACGTTCTCTCGTAGCTCTGTTCGGCTTCTTCATCGGCTTGTCTGTTTCTGTATCTCGCTGTTTTCTGTCTCTCAGCACCACATCAATCACCGCTGCCATTTATCCCAGCCTGCTTTACATCACCCTGC